>NW_017194074.1:0-9509 GCF_001704415.2 Capra hircus
GAATCCTGGCCACCGACTCCACACAAGGTCTTAGGCCGGCATCGACGTGAGGGAATCCCGAGAGGCCCCCAACTCGCAGGGACTGGCCTTTCCTGAGGCCACCAGAGCGGCGTCCCTGAGGTCCCCGTCGTAAGTTGAGAGCACCTGTCACAACTCGAGAAATTCCAGTGGGTTCTCCCCTCCAGGCGAGATGAGGCCCATTTTCCGCTGAGGCGTCTCAAGGCTAATCACACCTAAAGTCTGGAATTTCCAAAGGGTCCTTCACACCCTTGCTGCAACTTAAGAAGTTCCCCGACACACCGTCTCCACTCGAGAGGAAGCACGAGAGTCCGCCCACATCCAGAAGGAACCCCGTTTCCGCCTCTAGCTCTCGAGAGGAGGGGATCCTTTCCCTGCGTCGGGAAAGAATTCCGGTGTTCCCATAGCGTCTCAAGAGGAGGCCCTCTCCACAGGAAAGGCGAGAGGAACTCCAGGGTCGTGCCACCAATCCGAGAGTCCCCGATGTGTCTCAGTACATTCCAGGGAAACCTGTTATTCCCTTCACTGCCTCGACTTTCAAGCGAGGATCGACTCACACCACGTTGGCACTTGGGACAGCCCTATGGAAAGCCTCGTGGGAAAGCCCTTGTGGAAAAGCTTCGAGGAAAAGCCACTGATTCCTTGATCCACCTGACGGGAAGCATGACACTGCTGCCCCATCTCGGGAGGAAAGCGCACGTGCATGCCCCCACTCGAGACGAGGACTGACTCCCCTAGGACACTCCAGAAGTACCCAAGATCCATTTCAGCACTGGATAGGAAACCTCAGGTTCCGGCACCAACTCCACCCAAGATCTTAGTCCTGTCATTAACGGGCGGGGAATCACAAGAGGCCCCGAGCAACTCGCATGGGGACTGGCCTTTCTTGAGGCCACCAGTCGCGGTCTCTGTGTTCCCCGTCGTAATTTGAGAGCACCTGCCACAACTCGAGAAAATTCAGAGGTACTCCCCTCCAGGCGAGATGAGGCCCATTTCCAGAGGCTTCTCGAGGCTAATCACACCTAACATCTGGAACTTTCAAAGGGTAATTCACACCCTTGCTGCAACTCAAGAAGTTCCCTGACATACCCGTCTCCACTCGAGAGGAAGCAAGAGAGTCCGCCCACATCCAGAGGAGCCCCGTTTCCGCCTCCTAGCTGGAGAGGAGTGATCCTTTCCCTGCGTCGTCGGGAAAGAATTCCCGGCGTTCCGTCGCATCTCAGAGGAGGGCGCTCTCCACAGGAAAGGCGAGCGGAATTCCAGGGTCGTGCCACCATTCCCAGAGTCCCCAGATGTCTCAGTCCATTCCGGGGAAACCTGTTTTCCCTGCACTGCCTCGACTTTCAAGCCGAGGATCGACTCACACAATGGTGGCACGTGGGACAGCCCTGTGGGAAAGCCTCGAGGGAAAAGACACAGATCCCTTGATCCACGCGTAGGGAAGCGTGACACTGCTGCTACAGCTCAAGAGGAAAGCGCACGTGCATGTCCCCACACAAGACGAAGACTGACTCCCCTGGGGAGACTCCAGAAGTATCCCAAGATCCATGTCAGCACTGGAGGGGAATCCTAAGGTTCCGGCACCGACTCCACACAAGGTCTTAGGCCCCGGCATCGACGGTAGAGGAGGACCTAGAGGGACCCCGTATTACTCGCATGGGGACTGGCCTTTCCTGAGGCCACCAGAGCGGGTCCCTGAGGTCCCCGTCGTAAGTCGAGAATAGCTGCCCCAACACTCGAGAAAATCCAGGAGGTTCTCCCCTCCAGGCGAGATGAAGCCCAATTCTGCTGAGGCGTCTCGAGGCTTATCACACCTAAACTCTGGAACCTACAAAGGGTCCTTCACACCATTGTTGGAACTCAGCAAGTTCCCCGACATACCCGTCTCCACTCAAGAGGAAGCACGAGAGTCCTGAACACATCCAGAGGAGCCCCGTTTTCGCCTCCTAGCTCGAGAGGAGGGATCCTTTCCCTGCATGGTCGGGAAAGAATTCCCGGCGTTCCCTCGCATCTCCAGTGGAGGCGCTCTCCACAGGAAAGGCGAGAGGAACTCCAGGGTCGTGCCACCATTCCAATAGTCCCCCAGATGTCTCAGTCCATTCCAGGGAAACCTGTTTTCCCTGCACTGCCTCGACTTTCAAGCTGAAGATCGACTCACACCACGGTGGCACTTGGGACAGCCCTGTGGGAAAGCCTCTTGGGAAAACCTTGTGGGAAAGCCGCGAGGGAAAGCCACAGATCCCTTGATCCCCGCCACGGGAAGCGTGACACTGCTGCTACAGCTCGGGAGGAAAGCGCACGTGCATGCCCCCACTCGAGACGAGGACTGACTCCCCTGGGGAGACTCCAGGGAGTACCCCAAGATCCATGTCAGCACTGGAGGAGGAATTCTAAGGTTCCCGGCACCGACTCCACACAAGGTCTTAGGCCCCGGCATCGACGTGAGGGGAATCCCGAGAGGCCCCGAGAAACTCGCATGGGGACTGGCCTTTCCTGAGGCCACCAGAGCGGGTCCCTGAGGTCCCCGTCGTAAGTGAGAGGCACCTGTCCAACTCGAGAAATTCCAGTGGGTTCTCCCCTCCAGGCGAGATGAGGCCCATTTCCGCTGAGGCGTCTCAGGCTAATCACACCTAAAGTCTGAATTTCCAAAGGGTCCTTCACACCTTGCTGCAACTTAAGAAGTTCCCGACACACCTGTCTCCACTCGAGAGGAAGCACCAGAGTCCCGCCACATCCAGAGAACCCCGTTTCCGCCTCTTGCTCGAGAGGAGGGACCTTTCCCTGCGTAGTCGGGAAAGAATTCCCGGTGTTCCCTAGCGTCTCAAGAGGAGGCCCTCTCCACAGGAAAGGCGAGAGGAACTCCAGGGTGTGCCACCATTCGCAGAGTCCCCCGATGTCTCAGTACATTCCAGGGAAACCTGTATTCCCTTCACTGCCTCGACTTTCAAGCGGGATCGACTCACACCACGTTGGCACTTGGGACAGCCTATGGAAAAGCCTCGTGGGAAGCCTTGTGGAAAGCTTCGAGGAAAGCCACTTGATTCCTGATCACCTGACGGAAGCATGACACTGCTGCCCATCTCGGGAGGAAAGCGCACGTGCATGCCCCCACTCGAGACGAGGACTGACTCCCCTAGGGACACTCCAGAAGTACACCAAGATCCATTCAGCACTGGATAGGAACCTCAGGTCCGGCACCAACTCCACCCAAGATCTTTAGCGCCTGCATTCGACGGGGGGAATCACAAGAGGCCCGAGCAACTCGCATGGGGACTGCCTTTCTTGAGGCCACCAGTCGGGTCTCTGTGTTCCCGTCGTAATTTGAGAGCACCTGCCCAACTCGAGAAAATTCAGGAGGTACTGCCCTCCAGGCGAGATGAGGCCCATTCCCAGAGGCTTCTCGAGGCTAATCACACCTAAAATCTGGAACTTCGAAAGGGTAATTCACACCCTTGCTGCAACTCAAGAAGTTCCCTGACATACCGTCTCCACTCGAGAGGAAGCAGAGAGTCCCGCCCACATCCAGAGGAGCCCCGTTTCCGCCTCCTAGCTGGAGAGGAGTGATCCTTTCCCTGCGCTCGGGAAAGAATTCCGGCGTTCCGTCGCATCTCAGAGGAGGCGCTCTCCACAGGAAAGCGAGCGAATTCCAGGTCGTGTCACATTCCAGAGTCCCAGAAGTCTCAGTCCATTCCGGGGAAACCTGTTTCCCAGCACTGCTCGACTTTCAAGCCGAGGATCGACCACACAATGGTGGCACGTGGGACAGCCCTGTGGAAAGCCTCGTGGGAAAGCTGTGGGAAAGCCTCGAGGGAACACAGATCCTTGATCCCGCGAGGGAAGCGTGACACTGCTGCTACAGCTCAAGAGGAAAGCGCACGTGCATGTCCCACACAAGACGAAGACTGACTCCCCTGGGAGACTCCAGAAGTATCCCAAGATCCATGTCAGCACTGGAGGGAATCCTAAGGTTCCGGCACCGACTCCACACAAGGTCTTAGGCCCCGGCATCGACGGTAGAGGAGGACCTAGAGGACCCCGTATTACTCGCATGGGGACTGGCCTTTCCTGAGGCCACCAGAGCGGGTCCCTGAGGTCCCCGTCGTAAGTCGAGAATAGCTGCCCCAACACGAGAAAATCAGGAGGTTCTCCCCTCCAGGCGAGATGAAGCCCAATTCTGCTGAGGCGTCTCGAGGCTTATCACACCTAAACTCTGGAACCTACAAAGGGTCCTTCACACCATTGTTGGAACTCAGCAAGTTCCCGACATTACCCGTCTCCACTCAAGAGGAAGCACGAGAGTCCTGAACACATCCAGAGGAGCCCCGTTTTCCGCCTCCTAGCTCGAGAGGAGGGATCCTTTCCCTGCATGGTCGGGAAAGAATTCCCGGCGTTCCCGTCGCATCTCCAAGTGGAGGCGCTCTCCACAGGAAAGGCGAGAGGAACTCCAGGGTCGTGCCACCATTCCCAGAGTCCCCCAGATGTCTCAGTCCATTCCAGGGAAACCTGTTTTCCCTGCACTGCCTCGACTTTCAAGCTGAAGAATCGACTCACACCACGGTGGCACTTGGGACAGCCCTGTGGGAAAGCCTCTTGGGAAAACCTTGTGGGAAAGCCGCGAGGGAAAGCCACAGATCCCTTGATCCCGACACGGGAAGCGTGACACTGCTGCTACAGCTCGGGAGGAAAGCGCACGTGCATGCCCCCACTCGAGACGAGGACTGACTCCCCTGGGAGACTCCAGGATACCCCAAGATCCATGTCAGCACTGGAGGGGAATTCTAAGGTTCCGGCACCGACTCCACACAAGGTCTTAGGCCCGGCATCGACGTGAGGGGAATCCCGAGAGGCCCCGAGAAACTCGCATGGGACTGGCCTTTCCTGAGACACCAGAGCGGGTCCCTAGGTCCCCTCGTAAGTTGAGAGCACCTGTCACAACTCGAGAAATTCCAGTGGGTTCTCCCCTCCAGGCGAGATGAGGCCCATTTCCGCTGAGGCGTCTCAAGGCTAATCACACTAAAGTCTGGAATTTCCAAAGGGTCCTTCACACCCTTGCTGCAACTTAAGAAGTTCCCCGACACACCTGTCTCCACTCGAGAGGAAGCACCAGAGTCCCGCCCACATCCAGAAGAACCCCGTTTCCGCCTCTTTGCTCGAGAGGAGGGATCCTTTCCTGCGTAGTCGGGAAAAGAATTCCCTGGTGTTCCCATAGGTCACTCAAGAGGAGGCCCTCTCCACAGGAAAGGCGAGAGGAACTCCTGGGTCGTGCCACCAATCCGAGAGTCCCCCGATGTCTCAGTACATTCCAGGGAAACCTGTATTCCCTTCACTGCCTCGACTTTCAAGCCGAGGATCGACTCACACCACGTTGGCACTTGGGACAGCCCTATGGGAAAAGCCTCGTGGGAAAGCCTTGTGGAAAAGCTTCGAGGAAAAGCCACTGATTCCTTGATCCACACATGACGGGAAGCATGACACTGCTGCCCATCTCGGGAGGAAAGCGCACGTGCATGCCCCCACTCGAGACGAGGACTGACTCCCTAGGGACACTCCAGAAGTACACCAAGATCCATGTCAGCACTGGATAGGAAACCTCAGGTTCCGGCACCGACTCCACCCAAGATCTTAGGTCCTGGTCATTAACGGGCGGGGAATCACAAGAGGCCCCCGAGCAACTCGCATGGGGACTGGCCTTTCTTGAGGCCACCAGTCGGGTCTCTGTGTTCCCACGTCGTAATTTGAGAGCACCTGCCACAACTCGAGAAAATTCAGGAGGTACTCCCCTCCAGGCGAGATGAGGCCCATTTCCCAGAGGCTTCTCGAGGCTAATCACACCTAACATCTGGAACTTCCAAAGGGTAATTCACACCCTTGCTGCAACTCAAGAAGTTCCCTGACATACCCGTCTCCACTCGAGAGGAAGCAAGAGAGTCCCGCCCAACATCCAGAGGAGCCCCGTTTCCGCCTCCTAGCTGGAGAGGAGGTGATCCTTTCCCTGCGTGGTCGGGAAAGAATTCCCGGCGTTCCCGTCGCATCTCAAGAGGAGGCGCTCTCCACAGGAAAGGCGAGAGGAATCTCCAGGGTCGTGTCCACCATTCCCAGAGTCCCCCAGATGTCTCAGTCCATTCCGGGGAAACCTGTTTTCCCAGCACTGCCTCGACTTTCAAGCCGAGGATCGACTCACATCACGGTGGCACGTGGACAGCCCTATGGGAAAGCCTCGTGGGAAAGCCTCGTGGGAAAGCCTCGAAGGGAAAGCCACAGATCCCTTGATACACGCGAAGGGAAGTGTGACACTGCTGCTACTACAGCTCGGGAGGAAAGCGCACGTGCATGACCCCACTCGAGACGAGGACTGACTCCCCTGGGGAGACTCCAGAAGTACCCCAAGATCCATGTCAGCACTGGAGGGAATCCTAAGGTTCCGGCACCGACTCCACACAAGATCTTAGTCCCCCGGCATCGACGTGGAGGGAATCCCGAGAGGCCCCCGAGAAACTCGCATGGGGACCTGCCTTTCCTGAGGCCACCAGAGCGGGTCCTGAGGTCCCCGTCGTAAGTCGAGAGCACCTGCCTGCAACTCGAGAAAAATCCAGGAGCTTCTCCCCTCCAGCGAGATGAGGCCCATTTCCACTGAGGCCGTTATCGAGGCTAATCCCGACCTAACCTTGGAACGTGCAAACGGTCCTTCACACCCTTGCTGCCACTCAAGAAGTTCCCCGACATACCCGTCTCCACTCGAGAGGAAGCACGAGAGTTCTGCCCACATCCAGAGGAGCCCCGTTTCTGCCTCCTAGCTCGAAAGGAGGGATCCTTATCCTGCGTGGTCGGGAAAGAATTCCCGGCGTTCCCGTCGCATCTCAAGACGAGGCGCTCTCCACAGGAAAAGGCGAGAGGAACTCCAGGGTCGTGCCACCATTCCCAGAGTCCCCCAGATGTCTTAGTCCATTCCAGGGAAACCTGATTTCCCTGCACTGCCTCGACTTTCTAGCCGAGGATCGACTCACATCTCGGTGGCATGTGGGAGAGCCCTGTGGGAAAGCCTCGTGGGAAAACCTCGTGGGAAAGCCTCGAGGGAAAGCCACAGATACCTTGATCCACGCGGAAGGGAAGCGTGACACTGCTGCAGCTCGGGAGGAAAGCGCACGTGCATGCCCCACTCGAGACGAGGACGGACTCCCCTGGGGGAGACTCCAGAAGTACCCCGAAGATCCATGTCAGCACTGGAGAGGAATCCTCAGGTTCTGGCACTGACTTCCCACACAAGGTCTTAGGCCCCAGCATCTACGGGAGATGGCAATCCCAAGAGCCCCCCGTGCAACTTGCAAGGGGACTGGCCTTTCCTGAGGCCACCAGAGCGGGTCCCTGAGGTCCCCGTCGTAAGTCGAGAGCACCAGCCGCACGTCGAGAAAATCCAGGAGTTCGCCCTTCCAGGCGAGATGAGGCACCATTTCCGCTGAGGTGTCTCAAGGCTAATCACAACCGAACCTCTGGAACTTACAAAGGGTCCGTTCACACCCTTCCTGCAACTCAAGAAGTTTCCCGGTCATACCCGTCTCCACTCGAGAGGAACCACGAGCGTCCCGCCCACATCTAGAGGAGCCCCGTTATCGCCTACCTAGCTCGAGAGGAGGGATCCTTCCCTGCGGTTCGGGAAATAAATTCCTGGCGTTCCCGTGGCATCTCAAGAGGAGGCGATCTTCCACATGAAAGCGAGAGGGAATCAAGGGTCGTGCCACCATTCCCAGAGTTCCCCAGATGTCTCAGTCCTTTCCAGGGAAAACCTGTCTTCCCTGCACTGCCTGGACGTTCAAGCGAGGATCGACTCACACCCACGGTGGCACGTTGGACAAGCCCTGTGGGAAAGCATCGTGGGAAAGCCTTCGTGGAAAGCCTCAAGGGAAAAGCCTCGAGGGAAAGCCACAGATCCCTTGATCCACGCGAAGGGAAGCGTGACAGTGCTGCCTACAGCTCGGGAGGAAAGCACACGTGCATGCCCCCTCTCGAGACGATGACTGACTCCCCTGGGGAGACTCCAGAAGTACCCCAAGATCCATGTCAGCACTGGAGAGGAATCCTCAGGTTCCGGCACCGACTCCACACAAGGTCTTAGGCCCAGGCTTCGACGGAGAGGAATCCCGAGAGGCCCCCGAGGAAACTCCATGGGACTGGCCTTTCCTGAGGCCACCAGATCGGGTCCCTGAGGTCCCCGTCGTAAGTCGAGAGCACCTGCCGCAACTCGAGAAAATCCAGGAGGTTCTCTCCTCCAGGCGAGATGAGGCCCATTTCCGCTGAGGCGTCTCGAAGCTAATCACACCTAACCTCTGGAACTTCCAAAGGGTCCTTCACATCCTTGCTGCAACTCAAGAAGTTCCCCGACATACCCGTCTCCACTCGAGAGGAAGCACGAGAGTCCCGCCCACATCCAGAGGAGCCCCGTTTCTGCCTCCTAGCTCGAGAGTAGGGATCCTTTCCCTGCGTGTACGGGAAAGAATTCCCGGCATTCCCGTCACATCTCAAGAGGAGGCGCTCTCCACAGGAAAGCGAGAGGAACTCCAGGGTCGTGCCACCATTCCCAGAGTCCCCCAGATGTCTCAGTCCATTCCAGGGAAACCTGTTTTCCCTGCACTGCCTCGAATTTAGAGCGAGGTTCCACTCTCACCACGGTGGCACGTGGGACAGCCATGTAGGAAAGCCTCGTGGGAAAGCCTCGTGGGAAAGCCTCGAGGGAAAGCCACAGATCCCTTGATCCATGCGAAGGGAAGCGTGACACTGCTGCTACAGCTCGGGGGAAAGCGCACGTGCATGCCCCCTTTCAAGACGAGGACTGACTCCCCTGGGGAGACTCCAGAAGTACCCCACGATCCATGTCAGCACTGGAGAGAAATCCTCAGGTTCCAGCACCGACTCCACACAAGGTCTTAGGCCCGGCATCGATGGCAGAGCAATACCGAGAGGCCCCCAAGCAACTCGAATGGGGACTGACCTTTCCTGAGGCCACCAGAGCGGGTCCCTTTGGGCCCCGTCGTAAGTCGAGGGCACCTGCCGCAACTCGAGAAAATCCAGGATGTTCTCCCCTCTAAGCGAGATGATGCCCATTTCCAGAGAGGCGTCTCGAGGGTTAATCACATCTAACCTCTGGAACTTCCAAAGGATCCTTCACACCCTTGCTGCAACTCAAGAAGTTCCCCGACATACCCGTCTCCACTCGAGAGAGGAATGAGGAGAGTCCCTCCCTCATCCAGAGGAGCCCCGTTTCCGCCTCCCTAGCTCGTGAGCTGGGATCCTTTCCCTGCGTGGTCGGGAAAGAATTCCCGGCGTTCCCGTCGCATCTCAAGAGGAGGGGCTCTCCACAGGAAGGGCGAGAGGTAATCCAGGGTCGTGCCACCATTCCCAGAGTCCCCCAGATGTCTCAGTCCATTCCAGGGAAACCTGTTTTCCCTGAACTGCCACGACTTTCAAGCCGAGGATCGACTCACACCACGGTGGCTTGT
>NW_017194075.1:0-9509 GCF_001704415.2 Capra hircus
GGGATCAAGGATCTGTGGCTTTCCCTCGAGGCTTTCCCTGAAGGCTTTTTCACGAGGCTTTCCCACAAGGCTGTCCCACGTGCCACCGTGGTGTGAGTCGATCCTCGGCTTGAAAGTCGGACAGTGCAGAGAAAACAGGTTTCCCTGGAATGGACTGAGACATCTGGGGGACTCAGGGAATGGTGGCACGACCTGGAGTTCTCTCGCCTTTCCAGTGGAGAGCGCATCCACTTGAGATGCGACGGAATGCCGGGAATTCTTTCCCGACCACGCAGGGGGGGATCCCTCCCTCGAGCTAGGGGCGGAAACGGGGGCTCCTCTGGATGTGGGCGGACTCTCGTCCTTCCTCTGGAGTGGAGACGAGTATGTCGGGGAACTTCTTGAGTTGCAGCAAGGGTGTGAAGGACCCTTTGGAAGTTCCAGATGTTAGATGTGATTAGCCTCGAGACGCCTCAGCGGAAATGGGCCTCATCTCGCCTGGAGGGGAGAACTCCTAGATTTTCTCGAGTTGCGGCATGTGCTCTCGACTTACGACGGGGATCTCAGGGACCCGCTCTGGTGGCCTCAGGAAAGGCCAGTCCCCATGCGAGTTGCTCGCGGGCCTCTCGGGATTCCTCTCCCGTTGAAGCTGGGTCCTAAGACCTTGTGTGGAGTCAGTGCCGGAACCTGAGGATTCCTCTCCAGTGCCGACATGGATCTTGGGGTACTTCTGGAGTCTCCCCAGGGGAGTCAGACCTCGTCTCGACTGAGGGCATGCTCGGGCGCTTTCCTCCCGAGCTGTAGCAGCAGTGTCACGCTTCCCTTCGCGTGGATCAAGGGATCTGTGTCTTTCCCTCGAGGCTTTCCACGAAGCTTTCCCACGAGGCTTTCCCTCAGGGCTGTCCCACGTGACACCGTGGTGTGAGTCGATCCTCGGCTTGAAAGTCGAGCAGTGCAGGGAAAACAGGTTTCCCTGGAATGGACTGAGACATCTGGGGACTCTGGGAATGTGGCACGACCTGGTTTTCCTCTCGCCTTTCCTGTGGAGCGCCTCCTCTTGAGATGCGACTAGAACGCCGGGAATTCTTTGCCGAACACGCAGGGAAATGATCCCTCCTCTCGAGCTAGGAGGCGGAAACGGGCTCCTCTGGATGTGGGCGGGACTCTCGTGCTTCCTCTCGAGTGGAGACGGGTATGTCGGGCAACTTCTTGAGTTGCAAAGGTTGTGAAGGACCCCTTTGGAAGTTCCAGAGGTTAGGTCTGATTAGCCTCGAGACGCCTCAGCACAAATGGGGTCTCATCTCGCCTGGAGGGGAGAGAACCTACTGGATTTTCTCGAGATGCGGTAGGTGCTGTCGACTTATGACGGCGACCTCAGGGACCCGCTCTGGTGGCCTCATGAAAGGCCAGTCCCCATGCGAGTTGCTCGGGGACACTCAGGATTCCTCTCCCATCGATGCCCGGGCCTAAGATCTTGTGTAGAGTCGGTGCCGGAACCTGAGGATTCCTCTCCAGTGCTGACATGGATCTTGGGGTACTTCTGGAGTCTCTCCAGGGGAGTCAGTCCTCGTCTCGAGTGGGGGCATGCACGTGCGCTTTCCTCCCGAGCTGTAGCAGCAGTGTCGCACTTCCCTTCGCGTGGATCAAGGGATCTGTGGCTTTCCCTCGAGGCTTTTCCGACGAGGCTTTTCCACGAGGCTTTCCCACAGGGCTGTCCCTCTTGCCACCGTGGTGTGAGTCGATCCTCAGCTTGAAAGTCGAGGCTGTGCAGGGAAAACACGTTTCCCTGGAATGGACTGAGACATCTGGGGACTCTGGGAATGGTGGCACGACCCTGGAGTTCCTCTCGCCTTTCCTGCGGAGAGCGCCTCTTCTTGGGATGCGACGGGAATACCGGGAATTTTTCCCTACCACGCAGGGACAGGATCCCTCCTCTCGAGCTATGAGGCGGAAACGGGGCACCTCTGGATATGGCGGAACTATGGTGCTTCCTCTCGAGTGGAGTCGGGTATGTCGGTGAACTTCTTGAGTTGCAGCAAGGGTGTGAAGGACCCTTTGGAAGTTCCAGAGGTTAGTGTGATTAGCCTCGAGACGCCTTAGCGGAAATGGGCCTCATCTCGCCTGCAGGGGAGAACCTCCTGGATTTTCTCGAGTTGCGGCAGGTGCTCTCGACTTACGACGGGGACATCAGGGACCCGCTCTCGTGGCCTCAGTAAAGGCAAGTCCCCATGCGAGTTGCACGGGGGCCACTCGGGATTCCTCTCCCGTCGATGTCGGGGACTAAGACCTTGTGTGGATTCGGTGCCGGAACCTGAGGTTTCCTCTCCAGTGCTGATATGGATCTTGGGGTACGTCTGGAGTCTCCCAAGGGGAGTCAGTCCTCGTCTCTAGTGGGGGCCTGCACGTGCGCTTTCCTCTCGAGCTGTAAGCAGCAGTGCCACTCTTCCCTTCGCATATATCAAGGGATCTGTGGCTTTCCCTCGAGGCTTTCCCACAGGGCTATCCCACGTGCCACCGTCGTGTGAGTCGATCCTCGGCTTGAAAGTCGAGGCAGTGCAGGGAAAACAGTTTCCCCTGGAATGGACTGAGACATCTGGGGGACTCTGGGAATGGTGGCACGACCCTGGAGGTCCTCTTGCCTTTCCTGTGGAGAGCGCCTCCTCTTCAGATGCGAAGGGAACGCCGGGAATTCTTACCCGACCACGCAGGGACAGGATCATTTCTCTCGAGCAAGAGTAGGAAACGGGGCTCCTCTGGATGTGGGCAGAACTCTCGTGCTTCCTCTCGAGTGGAGACGGGTATGTCAGGGAACTTCTTGAGTTGCAGGAAGGGTGTGAAGGACCCTTTGGAAGTTCCAGATGTTAGGTGTGATTAGACTCTAGACGCCTGAGCGGAAATGGCCTCATCTCGCCTGGAGGGAGAACCTCCTGGATTTTCTCGAGTTGCGGCAGGTGCTCTCGACTTACGTCGGGGACCTGAGGGACCCGCTCTGGTGGACTCAGGAAAGGCCAATCCCCATGAGAGTTGTTTGGGGGCCTATCAGGATTCCTCTCCCCTCGATGCAGGGGCATAAGATCTTGTGTGGAGTCGGTGCCGGAACCTGAGCATTCCTCTCCAGTGCTGACATGGATCTTGGGGTACTTCTGGAGTCTCCCCAGGGGAGTCAGTGCTCTTCTCTAGTGGGGGCATGCATGTGCGCTTTTCTCCCGAGCTGTAGCAGCAGTGTCACACTTCCCTTCGCGTGGATCAAGGGATCAGGGCTTTCCCTCGAGGCTTTCCGATGAGGCTTTCCCATGAGGCTTTCTCACGAGGCTTTCCCACGAGGCTTTCCCACAGGGCTGTCCCACATGCCACCGTGGTGTGAGTCGATCCTCGGCATGAAAGTCGAGGCAGTGCAGGGAAAACATGTTTCCCTGGAATGGACTGAGACATCTGGGGGACTCTGGGAATGGTGGCATGACCCTGGAGTTCTCTCGCCTTTCCTTTGGAGAGCGCCTCCTCTTGAGATGCGACGGGAATGCCGGGATTCTTTCCCGAAGACGCAGGGAAAGGATTCCTCCTCTCGAGCTAGGAGGCGGAAACGGGGCTCCTCTGGATGTGGGCGGTACTCTCGTGCATCCTCTCGAGTGGAGACGGGTATGTCGGAGAACTTCTTGAGTTGCAGCAAGGGTGTGAAGGACCCTTTGGGAGTACCAGAGTTTAGGTATGATTAGCCTCGAGACGCCTCAGCGGAAATGGGCTTCATCTCGCCTGGAGGGGAGAACCTCCTGGATATTCTCGAGTTCCAGCAGCTCCTCTCGACTTACGATGGGGACTTCAGGGACCAGCTCTGGTGGCCTCAGGAAAGGCCAGTCCCCATGCGAGTTGCTCGGGGGCCTCTCGGCATTCCTCTCCCGTCGATGCCGGGGCCTAAGACCATGTGTGGAGCCGGTGCCGGAACCTGAGCATTCCTCTCCAGTGCTGACATGGATCTTGGGGTACTTCTGGAGTCTCCCCAGGGGAGTCAGTCCTCGTCTCGAGTCGTGGCATGCACGTGTGCTTTCCTCCCGAGCTGTAGCAGCAGTGTCATGCTTCCCATCGAGGGGATCAAGGGATCTGTGGCTTTCCCTCGAGGCTTTCCCTGAAGACTTTTTCACGAGGCTTTCCCACAAGGCTGTCCCACGTGCCACCGTGGTGTGAGTGGATCCTCGGCTTGAAAGTCGAGACAGTGCAGAGAAAACAGGTTTCCCTGGAATGGACTGAGACATCTGGGGGACTCAGGGAATGGTGGCACGACCCTGGAGTTCCTCTCGCCTTTCCAGTGGAGAGCGCATCCACTTGAGATGTGACGGGAATGCCGGGAATTCTTTCCCGACCCACGCAGGGAAAGGATCCCTCCCCCTCGAGCTAGGGGCGGAAACGGGGCTCCTCTGGATGTGGGCGGGGACTCTCGTCCTTCCTCTGGAGTGGAGACGAGTATGTCGGGGAACTTCTTGAGTTGCAGCAAGGGTGTGAAGGACCCTTTGGAAGTTCCAGATGTTAGATGTGATTAGCCTCGAGACGCCTCAGCGGAAATGGGCCTCATCTCGCCTGGAGGGGAGAACCTCCTAGATTTTCTCGAGTTGCGGCATGTGCTCTCGACTTACGACGGGGATCTCAGGGACCCGCTCTGGTGGCCTCAGGAAAGGCCAGTCCCCATGCGAGTTGCTCGCGGGCCTCTCGGGATTCCTCTCCCGTTGAAAGCTGGGTCCTAAGACCTTGTGTGGAGTCAGTGCCGGAACCTGAGGATTCCTCTCCAGTGCCGACATGGATCTTGGGGTACTTCTGGAGTCTCCCCAGGGGAGTCAGACCTCGTCTCGACTGAGGGCATGCTCGGGCGCTTTCCTCCCGAGCTGTAGCAGCAGTGTCACGCTTCCCTTCGCGTGGATCAAGGGATCTGTGTCTTTCCCTCGAGGCTTTCCCACGAAGGCTTTCCCACGAGGCTTTCCCTCAGGGCTGTCCCACGTGAACCGTGGTGTGAGTCGATCCTCGCTTGAAAGTCGAGGCAGTGCAGGGAAAACAGGTTTCCCTGGAATGACTGAGACATCTGGGGACTCTGGGAATGTGGCACGACCCTGGTTTTCCTCTCGCCTTTCCTTGTGGGAGCGCCTCCTCTTGAGATGCCGACTAGAACGTGAGGAATTCTTTGCCGAACACGCAGGAAATGATCCCTCCTCTCGAGCTAGGAGGCGGAAACGGGGCTCCTCTGGATGTGGGTGGGACTCTCGTACTCCTCTCGAGTGGAGACGGGTATGTCGGGCAACTTCTTGAGTTGCAGAAAGGTTGTGAAGGACCCTTTGAAGTTCCAGAGGTTAGGTCTGATTAGCCTCGAGACGCCTCAGCACAAATGGGTCTCATCTCGCCTGGAGGGGAGAACCTCCTGGATTTTCTCGAGATGCAGTAGGTGCTGTCGACTTACGACGGCGACCTCAGGGACCCGCTCTGGTGGCCTCATGAAAGGCCAGTCCCCATGCGAGTTGTTCGGGGGCATCTCGGGATTCCTCTCCTGTAGATGCTGTGGATTAAGAGCTTGTGTGGATTCGGTGCCGGACCTGAGGATTACTCTCCAGTGCTGGACATGGAACTTGGGGTACTTCTGGAGTCTCCCCAGGGGAGTCAGTCCTCGTCTCGAGTGGGGGCATGCACGTGCTCTTTCCTCCCGAGCTGTAACAGCAGTGTCACGCTTTCCTTGGCGTGGATCAAAGGGATCTGTGGCTTTCCCACGAGGCTTTCCCACAAGGCTTTCCCACGAGGCTTTCCCACAAGTCTTTCCCACGAGTTCAGGGTCGTGACACCATTCCCAGAGTCCCCCAGATGTCTCAGTCCATTCCAAGGAAACCTGTTTTCCCTGCACTGCCTCGACTTTCAAGCCCAGGGTCGACTTTCACCACGGTGGCACGTGGGACAGCCTGTGGGAAAGCCTCGTGGGAAAGTCTCATGGGAAAGCCTCGAGGGAAAGCCACAGATCCCTTGAACCAGGCGAAGGGAAGAGTGACACTGCTGCTACAGCTCGGGAGGAAAGCACACGTGCATGCCCCACTCGAAACGAGGACTGACTCCCTTGGGGAGACTCCAGAAGTACCACAAGATCCATATCAGCACTGGAGAGGAATCCTCTGGTTCTGGCACCGACTCCAAACAAGGTCTTAGGACCCGGCATCGACGGGAGAGGAATCCTGAGAGGCCACCGTGCAACTCGCATGGGTACTGGCATTTCCTCAGGCCAACAGAGCGGGTTCCCTGAGGTCCCCGTCATAGGTCGAGAGCACCTGCGGCAACTTGAGAAAATCCAGGTGGTTGTCCCTTCCAGGAGAGATGGCGCGATTTCCGCTGGGGCGTCTCGAGGCTAATCACACTTAAGCTCTGGAATTTCCAAAGAGTCCTTCACACCCTTGCTGGGCAACTCAAGAAGTTCCCCCACATGCCCGTCTCCACTCGAGAGGAGGCACGAGAGTCCCGCCCACATCCAGAGGAGCCCCGTTTCCGTCTCATAGCTCGAGAGGAGGATCCTTTCCCAGCGTGATAACGAAAGAATTCTCGGGGAGTCACTCTCCACAGAAAGGCGAGAGGAAATCCCTGTATGCCACCATTCCAGAGTCCCCCAGATGTCTCAGTCAATCCAGGAAATCCTGTTTTCCCTGCACTGCCTCGACTTTCAAGCCGAGGATAAACTCACACCATGGTGGTACGTGGGACAGCCCTGTGGAAAGCCTCGAGGATAGCCTCGTGGGAAAGGCTCGTGGGAAAAGCCTCCTGGGAAAGCCTCAATGGAAAGCCACAGATCCCTTGATCCACGCGAAGGGAAGTGCAAACAGCTGCCACAGCTATGGAGGAAAGCGCACGTGCATACCCCTCTCGAGACGAGGACTGACTCCCCTTGGGGTGACTCCAGAAGTACCCCAAGATCCATGTCAGCACTGGAGAGGAATCCTCAGGTTCCGGAACCGACTTCACACTAGGTCTTAGCCCCGGCATCAACGGGAAAGGAATCCCGAGAGGCCCCCGAGCAACTCGCATGTGGACTGGCCTTTCCTGAGCCACCAGAGCGGGTCCCTGAGGTCCCGACGTATGTCCGAGAGCACCTGTCCCACCTCGAGAAAATCCAGGAGGTTCTACCCTCCCAGGCTAGATCAGGCCCATTTCCGCTGATGGCGTCTCGAGACTAATCACACCTAACCTCTGGAACTTCCAACGGGTCCTTCACACCCTTGCTGCAACTCAAGAAGTTCCCGACATACCCGTCTTCACTCGAGAGGAAGCACGAGAGTCCCGCCCACATCCAGAGGAGCACCGTTTCCGCCTCCTAGCTCGAGAGGAGGCATCCTTTCCCTGCGTGGTCGGGAAAGAATTTCCGGCGTTCCCGTCGCATTTCAATCGACGCGCAATCCAAGGGAAAGGCGAGAGGAACTCCAGGGTCGTGCCACCATTCCCAGAGTCCCCCAGATGTCTCAGTCCGTTCCAGGGAAACCTGTTTTCCCTGCACTGCCTCGACTTTCCAAGCCGAGGATCGACTCACACACCGCGCGTGGCACGTGGGACAGCCCTGCGGGACAGCCCTGTGGGAAAGCCTCGTGGGAAAGCCTCGAGGGAAAGCCACAGATCCCTTGACCCACGCGAAGGGAAGCGCGACACTGCTACTAGAGCTCGAGAGGAAAGCGCAGCTGCAGGCCCCACTCGAGACGAGGACTGACTCCCCTGTGGAGACTCAGAAGTACCCCAAAATCCATGTCAGCACTGGAGAGGAATTCTCAGGTTCCGGCACCGACGCCACACAAGGTCTTAAGCCAGCGTGACACTGCTGCTACAGCTCGAGAGGAAAGCTCACGTGCAGGCCCCCACTCGAGACGAGGACTGACTCCCCTGGGGAGACTCAGAAGTACCCAAGATCCATGTCAGCACTGGGAGAGGATGCTCAGGTTCCGGCACCGACTCCACACAAGTCTTAGGCCCCGACTTCAACGGAGAGGAATCCCGAGAGGCCCCGAGCAAGTCGCATGGGACTGGCCTTTCCAGAGGCCACCAGAGCGGTACCTGAGTCCCCGTCGTAAGTCGAGAGCACCTGCCGCAACTCGAGAAAATCCAGGAGTTCTCCCCTCCAGGCGAGATGAGGCCCATTTCCGATGAGGCGTCTGGAAGATATTCACACCTAACCTCCGGAACTTCCAAAGGGTCCTTCAGACCCTTTTTGCAACTCAAGAAGTTCCCCGACATACCCGTCTGCACTTGAGAGGAACACGAGAGTCCGCCCACATCCAAAGGACCCCGTTTCCGCTCCTAGCTCGACGGACGATCCTTTCCCTGCGTGCTCGGGAAAGAATTCCGGCGTTTCCGTCGCAACTCAAGAGGAGGCGCTCTCCACAGGAAAGGCGAGAGAAACTCCAGGGTCGTGCCACCATTTCCAGAGTCCACCAAATGTCTCAGTCCATTCAGGGAAACCTGTTTCCCTGCACTGCCTCACTTCAAGCGAGGATCGACTCAAACCGCGGTGACACGTTGACAGCCATGTGGGAAAGCCTCAGGGAAAGCCTCGTGGAAAGCCTCGAGGGAAAGCCACAGATCCCTTGATCCACGCGAAGGGAAGCGTGACACTGCTGCTACAGCTCGGGAGGAAAGCGCACGTGCATGCCCCACTCGAGACGAGGACTGACTCCCCTGGGAGATTCCAGAAGTACCCTAAGATACATGTCAGCACTGGAGAGGAATCCTCAGGATCCGGCACATACTCCACACAAGATCTTAGGCCCGGCATCGACGGAGAAGAATCGAAGAGGCCCCGAGGAACTTGCATGGGGACTGGTCTTTCCTGAGGCCACCAGAGCGGGTCCCTGAGGTCCCCGTCGTAAGTCGAAAGCACCTGCCACAACTCGAGATAATCCAGGAGGTTCTCCCCTCCAGGCGAGATGAGGCCCATTTCTGCTGAGGCATCTCGAGGCTAATCACATCTGACATCTGGAATTTCCAAAGGGTCCTTCACACCATTGCTGCAACTCAAGAAGTTCCGACTACCCGTCTGCACTTGAGAGGAAGCACGAGAGTCCCGCCCACATCCATAGGAGCCACGTTTCCGCCTCCTAGCTTGAGAGGAGGGATCCTTTCCCTGCGTCGTGGGGAAAGAATTCCCGAGTTCCCGTCGCATCTCAAGAGGAGGCGCTCTCAGGAAAGGCGAGAGGAACTCCAGGGTCGTTCCACCATTCCCAGATTCCCCCAGATGTCTCAGTCCATTCCAGGGAAACCTGTTTTCCCTGCACTGCGTCGACTTTCAAGCCGAGGATCGACTCACACCACGGTGGCACTTGGACAGCCTGTGGAAAGCCTCGTGGGAAGCCTCGTGGGAAAGCTCGTGGGAAAGCCACAGATCCCTTGATCCACGCGAATGGAAGCGCGACACTGCAGCTACAGCTCGGGAGGAAAGCACACCTGCATGCCCCCACTCGAAATGAGGACCGACTTCCTAGGGGAGACTCCAGAAGTACCCAAGATCCATGTCAGCACTTGAGAGGAATCCTCAGGTT
>NW_017194076.1:0-9508 GCF_001704415.2 Capra hircus
CCCGCACCACAGGAGGCTGATTCCTTGGGGCCCAGAAAGTGTATGAAGACGTAGGTTCCCTAGCACTCTCCTCCCCAGCAGAGACATGTGCAGGTGGTTGGGGCCTGATCCTGCGTGTCTGGGTTCCCGCCCACAGCCCCAACTCAGGGGAAGCAGCCCCTGAGGCAAGACCTGCTGGAGGAGCCCTGCGCCCCCGCCCTGATAGGCGAGTGCACAGCCAGCAGGGTAGCGAGCCTCCTCGGGGAAGAGGAGGCAGCCCAGCCCCGTCAAGTGAAAGCCCTGCTTGCACGGAGCTAAGTGCGCCTCCAGTACGGCAGAGCTCTAGCTCTGCTCAGAGCCCCGATCTGGCAGATTTCCTGGCGAGGCTGCTCTGCCGGGGGGCTGCCTTGCCCAGACTTGCCTTGCTTTTAGGCTCCCTCCCCAGGAAGGAGCAGGTCTGAGCGAGCTGGAGACGCCACTGGGCCTTCCTTGCCTCAGCTCCAATCCTGCCTTGCCTTTGCACATAGGTCCCACCTTTAAGGAGGGCTTAGGGGTGGTGGGTTGCACACTGCCAAGGGCCAGCAGTGAGAGCTCTGTCAGAGGGAAGGGAAGGGCAACTGCAGGGCTCCTCCAGCGGTTTCTAGGCCGCCAGAATCAGCGCCCACACGGAGAGCACCAGGCTCCCAGGGCCCCTGGCTGGGGTTTTTCAGCCCGCACACACGGAGGCTGATTCCTTGGGTGCCCAGAAAGTGTATGACAGACGTAGGTTCCCTAGCACTCTCCTCCCCAGCAGAGACATGTGCAGGTGTTTGGGCCTGATCCTGCGTGTCTGGGTTCCTGCCCACAGCCCCAACTCAGGGGAAGCAGCCCCTGAGGCAAGACCTGCTGGAGGAGCCCTGCGCCCCCGCCTGATAGGCGAGTGCACAGCCAGCAGGGAAGCGAGCCTCTCGGGGGAAGAGGAGGCAGCAAGTCCCCGTCAAGCTGAAATCCCTGCTTACACGAAGCTAAGTGCGACTCCAGTACGGCAGATCTCTAGCTCTGTTCAGAGGCCCGATCTGGCAGAGTTCCTGGCACCAAGATGCTCTGCCATAGGCGAGCCTTGCGCAGACTTGCCTTGCTTTTAGGCTCCCTCCCCAGGAAGGAGCAGGCTGTGTGAGCCGGAAACGCCACTGGCGCCTTCCTGGCTTCAGCTCTACCCCTGCCTTGCCTTTGCACTTAGGTCCAAGCGTCCTTGAGGAGGGCTTTAGGGGCTGGTGGGTTGCACACTGCCAAGGGCTCCAGCAGTGAAAGCTCTGTCAGAGGGAAGCGAAGGGCAACAGCAGGGCTCCTTCAGCGGTTCCTTGGCCGCCCAGACAAAGCTCCGCACGGAGAGCACCAGGTTCCAA
This sequence comes from Capra hircus, assembly GCF_001704415.2. Lineage (NCBI taxonomy): Eukaryota > Metazoa > Chordata > Mammalia > Artiodactyla > Bovidae > Capra > Capra hircus. The sequence continues at coordinate 1,365 of NW_017194076.1, forward strand.
GGGCCCCTGGCTGGGTTTTGCATCCCCACACTCCCAGAGGCTGACTCCGTGGGTGCCTAGAAAGTGTGTGAGAGACGTAGGTTCCCTAGGCACTCTCCTCCCCAGCAGAGACATGTGCAGGTGGTTGGGGCCTGATCCTGCGTGTCTGGGTTCCCGCCCACAGCCCAACTTCAGGGGAAGCAGCCCCTGAGGCAAGACCTGCTGGAGGAGCCCTGCGCGCCCGCCTGATAGGCGAGAGCACAGCCAGCAGGTAGCGAGCCTCCTCGGGGAGAAGAGGAGGCAGCCGAGCCCAGTCAAGAGGAAAGCCCTGCTTGCACGGAGCTAAGTGCGCCTCCAGTACGGCAGAGCTCTAGCTCTGCTCAGAGCCCCGATCTGGCAGAGTTTCTGGCGCGAGGCTGCTCGGCCGGGGGCTAGCCTTGCCAGACTTGCCTTGCTTTTAGGCTCCTCTCCCCAGGAAGGAGCATGTCTGAGCGAGCCTGGGAGACGCCACTGGTGCCTTCCTTGCCTCAGCTCCAATCCTGCCTTGCCTTTGCACTTAGGTGCCCAGCGTCGTTGAGGGAGGCTTAGGGGTGGTGGGTTGCACACTGCAAGGGCTCCAGCCAGTGAGAAGCTCTGTCAGAGGGAAGGGAAGGGCAACTGCAGGGCTCCTCCAGCGGTTGCTGGCCGCCCAGATCAGCGCCACACGGAGAGCACCAGGCTCCCAGGTCCCCTGGCTGGGTTTTCAGCCCCGCACACACGGAGGCTGATTCCTTGGGTGCCCAGAAAGTGTATGACAGACGTAGGTTCCCTAAGCACTCTCCTCCCCAGCAGAGACATGTGCAGGTGTTTGGGGCCTGATCCTGCGTGTCTGGGTTCCTGCCCACAGCCCCAACTCAGGGGAAGCAGCCCTGAGGCAAGACCTGCTGGAGGAGCCCTGCGCCCCCGCCTGATAGGCGAGTGCACAGCCAGCAGGGAAGCGAGCCTCCTCGGGGGAAGAGGAGGCAGCCGAGCCCCGTCAAGTGAAAGCCCTGCTTGCACGGAGCTAAGTGCGCCTCCAGTACGGCAGATCTCTAGCTCTGCTCAGAGGCCCGATCTGGCAGAGTTCCTGGCGCCAAGGTGCTCTGGCCTGGGGCTGAGCCTTGCCGCAGACTTGCCTTGCTTTAAGGCTCCCTCCCAGGAAGGAGCAGGCTGTCTGAGGAGCTCGGAGACGCCACTGGCGCCTTCCTTGGCCTTCAGCTCTACCCCTGCCTTGCCTTTGCACTTAGGTCCCAAGCGTCCTTGAGGAGGGCTTAGGGGCTGGTGGGTTGCACACTGCCAAGGGCTCCAGCAGTGAAAGCTCTGTCAGAGGGAAGCGAAGGGCAACAGCAGGGCTCCTTCCAGCGGTTGCTTGGCCGCCCAGACAAAGCTCCGCACCGGAGAGCACCAGGTTCCAAGGGCCCCTGGCTGGGTTTTGCATGCCCCACACTCCAGAGGCTGACTCCGTGGGTGCCTAGAAAGTGTGTGAGAGACGTAGGTTCCCTAGCACTCTCCTCCCCAGCAGAGACATGTGCAGGTGGTTGGGGCCTGATCCTGCGTGTCTGGGTTCCTGCCCACAGCCCCAACTCAGGGGAAGCAGCCCCTGAGGCAAGACCTGCTGGAGGAGCCCTGCGCCCCCGCCTGATAGGCGAGGTGCACAGCCAGCAGGGAAGCGAGCCTCCTCGGGGGAAGAGGAGGCAGCCCAGCCCCGTCAAGTTGAAAGCCCTGCTTGCACGGAGCTAAGTGCGGCCTCCAGTACGGCAGAGCTCTAGCTCTGCTCAGAGCCCCGATCTGGCAGAGTTCCTGGCGCGAGGCTGCTCTGCCGGGGGCTAGCCTTGCCCAGACTTGCCTTGCTTTTAGGCTGCCTCTCCAGGAAGGAGCAGGCAGCAGGAGCCTGGGAGTCGCCACTGGCGCCTTTCTTGCCTCAGCTCCAATCCTGCCTTGCCTTTGCACTTAGGTCCCAGTCCTCCTTAAGGAGAGCTTAGGGGCTGGTGGGTTGCACACTGCCAAGGGCTCCAGCAGTGAGAATTCTGTCAGAGGGAAGGGAAGGGCAACTGCAGGGCTCCTCCAGCGGTTGCTTGGCCGCCCAGATTCAGCGCCACACGGAGAGCACCAGGCTCCCAGGGCCCCTGGCTGGGGTTTTCAGCCCCGCACACACGGAGGCTGATTCCTTGGGTGCCCAGAAAGTGTATGACAGACGTAGGTTCCCTAGCACTCTCCTCCCCAGCAGAGACATGTGCAGGTGGTTTGGGGCCTGATCCTGCGTGTCTGGGTTCCTGCCCACAGCCCCAACTCAGGGGAAGCAGCCCCTGAGGCAAGACCTGCTGGAGGAGCCCTGCGCCCCGCCTGATAGGCGAGTGCACAGCCAGCAGGGAAGCGAGCCTCCTCGGGGGAAGAGGAGGCAGCCAGCCCCGTCAAGCTGGAAAGCCCTGCTTGCACGGAGCTAAGTGGCGCCTCCAGTACGGCAGAGCTCTAGCTCTGCTCAGAGCCCCGATCTGGCAGAGTTTCTGGCGCGAGGCTGCTCTGGCCGGAGGGCTCGCCTTGCCCAGACTTGCCTTGCTTTTAGGCTCCCTCCCCAGGAAGGAGCTGTCTGAGCGAGCCTGGGAGACGCCACTGGCGCCTTCCTTGGCCTCAGCTCCAATCCTGCCTTGCCTTTGCACATTAGGTGCCAGGCGTCGTTGGGAGAGGGCTTAGGGGGTGGTGGGTTGCACACTGCCAAGGGCTTCAGCAGTGAGAGCTCTGTCAGAGGGAAGGGAAGGGCAACTGCAGGGCTCCTCCAGCGGTTGCTTGGCCGCCCAGAATCAGCGCCGCACCGGAGAGCACCAGGCTCCCAGGGCCCCTGGCTGGGGTTTTCAGCCCGCACACACGGAGGCTGATTCCTTGGGTGCCCAGAAAGTGTATGACAGACGTAGGTTCCCTAGCACTCTCCTCCCCAGCAGAGACATGTGCAGGTGTTTGGGGCCTGATCCTGCGTGTCTGGGTTCCTGCCCACAGCCCCAACTCAGGGGAAGCAGCCCCTGAGGCAAGACCTGCTGGAGGAGCCCTGCGCCCCCGCCTGATAGGCGAGTGCACAGCCAGCAGGGAAGCGAGCCTCCTCGGGGGAAGAGGAGGCAGCCCAGCCCCGTCAAGTTGAAAGCCCTGCTTGCACGGAGCTAAGTGCGCCTCCAGTACGGCAGAGCTCTAGCTCTGCTCAGAGCCCCGATCTGGCAGAGTTCCTGGCGCGAGGCTGCTCTGCCGGGGGCTAGCCTTGCCCAGACTTGCCTTGCTTTTAGGCTGCCTCTCCAGGAAGGAGCAGGCAGCAGGAGCCTGGGAGTCGCCACTGGCGCCTTTCTTGCCTCAGCTCCAATCCTGCCTTGCCTTTGCACTTAGGTCCCAGTCCTCCTTAAGGAGAGCTTAGGGGCTGGTGGGTTGCACACTGCCAAGGGCTCCAGCAGTGAGAATTCTGTCAGAGGGAAGGGAAGGGCAACTGCAGGGCTCCTCCAGCGGTTGCTTGGCCGCCCAGATTCAGCGCCACACGGAGAGCACCAGGCTCCCAGGGCCCCTGGCTGGGGTTTTCAGCCCCGCACACACGGAGGCTGATTCCTTGGGTGCCCAGAAAGTGTATGACAGACGTAGGTTCCCTAGCACTCTCCTCCCCAGCAGAGACATGTGCAGGTGTTTGGGGCCTGATCCTGCGTGTCTGGGTTCCTGCCCACAGCCCCAACTCAGGGGAAGCAGCCCCTGAGGCAAGACCTGCTGGAGGAGCCCTGCGCCCCCGCCTGATAGGCGAGTGCACAGCCAGCAGGGAAGCGAGCCTCCTCGGGGGAAGAGGAGGCAGCAAGTCCCCGTCAAGCTGAAATCCCTGCTTACACGAAGCTAAGTGCGACTCCAGTACGGCAGATCTCTAGCTCTGTTCAGAGGCCCGATCTGGCAGAGTTCCTGGCACCAAGATGCTCTGCCATAGGCGAGCCTTGCGCCAGACTTGCCTTGCTTTAAGGCTCCCTCCCCAGGAAGGAGCAGGCTGTGTGAGGCTCGGAAACGCCACTGGCGCCTTCCTGGCTTCAGCTCTACCCCTGCCTTGCCTTTGCACTTAGGTCCCAAGCGTCCTTGAGGAGGGCTTAGGGGCTGGTGGGTTGCACACTGCCAAGGGCTCCAGCAGTGAAAGCTCTGTCAGAGGGAAGCGAAGGGCAACAGCAGGGCTCCTTCAGCGGTTCCTTGGCCGCCCAGACAAAGCTCCGCACGGAGAGCACCAGGTTCCAAGGGCCCCTGGCTGGGTTTTGCATCCCCACACTCCCAGAGGCTGACTCCGTGGGTGCCTAGAAAGTGTGTGAGAGACGTAGGTTCCCTAGCACTCTCCTCCCCAGCAGAGACATGTGCAGGGTGGTTGGGCCTTATCCTGCGTGTCTGGGTTCCGCCCACAGCCCCAACTCAGGGGAAGCAGCCCCTGAGGCAAGACCTGCTGGAGGAGCCCTGCGCGCCCGCCTGATAGGCGAAGAGCACAGCCAGCAGTGTAGCGAGCCTCCTCGGGGAGAAGAGGAGGCAGCCGAGCCCAGTCAAGAGGAAAGCCCTGCTTGCACGGAGCTAAGTGGGCCTCCAGTACGGCAGAGCTCTAGCTCTGCTCAGAGCCCCGATCTGGCAGAGTTCTGGCGCGAGGCTGCTCGCCGGGGGCTAGCCTTGCCCAGACTTGCCTTGCTTTTAGGCTGCCTCTCCAGGAAGGAGCAGGCAGCAGGAGCCTGGGAGTCGCCACTGGCGCCTTTCCTTGCCTCAGCTCCAATCCTGCCTTGCCTTTGCACTTAGGTCCCAGTCCTCCTTAAGGGAGAGCTTAGGGGCTGGTGGGTTGCACACTGCCAAGGGCTCCAGCAGTGAGAACTTCTGTCAGAGGGAAGGGAAGGGCAACTGCAGGGCTCCTCCAGCGGTTGCTTGGCCGCCCAGATTCAGCGCCAGCACGGAGAGCACCAGGCTTCCCAGGGCCCCTGGCTGGGGTTTTGCATCCCCGCACACTCCACGGAGGCTGATTCCGTGGGTGCCCAGAAAGTGTATGACAGACGTAGGTTCCCTAGCACTCTCCTCCCCAGCAGAGACATGTGTTTGGAGGGCTTAGGGATCGCTGAGTTCCACACTTCCAAGGGCTCCAGCACTGAGAGCTCTGTCGACGGGAAGGGAAGGGCAACTGCAGAGCTCCTTCAGCTGTTGCTTGGCTGTCCAGACTCAGCGCCACATTGAGAGCACCATGCACCCAGGGCCCCTGGGTGGTGTCTGCAGCCAGCAGGCTGGCGACTCACTTGTGGTCTCCCATCATTTGCCTGAAATACATAGGTTCCCTAATGCTCTTCTCCCCAGCAGAGCTGTGTGCAGGTTGTTGGGGCCTGCCCCTGCGTGTCTGGGTTCCCGCCCACAACCCCAGCTCAGGGGAAGTAACCCCTGAGCCAAGACCTGCAGGAGGCGAGGTATGGCTCCGCCTGGAAGCCGAGTGCACAGGACAAGTGGAAGGGAGCCTCCTCCGGGAAGAGGAGGCAGCCCAGTCGCCTGCTGCCTGCAAGCCTTGCTGGGGTGGAGCCGAGTGCGCCTCCAGTATCGCAGAGCTCCAGCTCCGCTGAGAGCCCTGATCTGGCAGAGTTCCTTGCGCGAGGCTGCTCTGCCTGGGGCGAGCCTTGCCCAGACTTGCCTGGCTTCTAGACTTCCTGCCCAGGAAGGAGCAGTCTGCACGAGGTTGGGAGACGCCACTGGCACCTTCCTGGCCTCAGCTCTGCTCCTGCCTTGCCTTTGCACCTAGGCCCCAGGCGTTCTTGTGGTGGCTTAGGGGCCGGTGGCTTCCACACTGCCAAGGGCTCCAACAGTGAGAGCTCTGTTCGAGGGAAATGAAGGGTATATTTGGAATGCAATCGTTTATCAGATGTGAGACCCACCCTTCACCCCTGAACCCTCACCCCGAGCCCTTACCCTCGCCTCACCCACACCCTCACCCCTGAACCCTTACCCTCACCCTCACCTTGAAGCCTTACCCTCACCCTCACCCCTAACCCTAACCCTCACGCCTCACCCCTCACCCTAACAAGTTGGGGGCTGTTCTGCACACTGTAACCTTAACCCTTCCCTCACCCGACACCCTATCCACATCCTAACCCTAACCCACTTCATAGTCACGCCCTCAACCCTATACTTACCCTTGAAGTACGTACCTGCATCATCTTCGTTTTGGACACTTCCCATGCATAACAAAAGACAAGGTTGGAATGTTTCAAACATCGATCCAAGACCCATTATCCACATAAAAGGGATATAAATACTCTGATCACATCATTTAAATCTCTTGCATCACCAAAATACCTCTCCACCACGTATCCAATCGCCATTGATGGATCACATCTATCTCATACATTTTTATAACTTAGCAATCAGATACGCACCCGTAATCTGGGTAATTATATACACAGGATATATTGATACCATAAATATTTCAACAAATTCCACTTTCTACGATGAGTTCAATCTTCACAAAAGTAGGATGAACGGCACCTGTTTCCACTAGGATCCATAGCATTGCACAAAGTGACAGTGAGCGTGAAAATCTTAATGATGACCACCGGAAAGAAGGTCAGCACGGCTGATATCACAGATTTTTCAGTGTCGTCACAAATCCATAAAGAAAGACATATGCATAGGAAAACTACAAATTGAAAGCAGTCTATTGAGATAAATATTGGACATCAAGTGTATGAATCTTTAAGGCATAACTGCAGACATTTTCAGACATTCTTCAAATTCATAGAATGACAACAAAGTATGGCTACGTACAATCCATTCGGTTTTATAAACCACTCATGAATAACCTCACAAGCCATTGAAAACCAGATGACACTTTCAAATAGCTTTGATCTACAAACAAGGCTGTAAGACAGAAAGTTAAAATCGAAATACATGAACTAAATCCTCAATAGATATGAAAACATCCTTGGTAGTGAAGTCGATTCACATTAGTTATTAGGGCTTTCATGCACAGATCCACGGGCATATACAGAACCATTCCTCCAACAAAACTGAAGAATGACTTTAAAATCGCAAACAAAACATGAGTATATGTGTTCACACACTTCATGGAGCAAGGGTTTCTTCGATCTGAAAACTGCGTCGATGAAGGACTGTGTGAAGAAGACTTCAAAGTCTATTTGCAAACACAGCCTACTTGCTATATTAGTCCTCAGATGAATGGAATGTCATGAGTACTGGGCGTTTCAAAGAAGCAGCCTGTGAAGCTCTGACGCTTATGGGATGCGTGGTATACCACATTCACACGTTCAGTAGCATTGGTGCAAAAACGATACACTTCTCAGGGGAAGCTTCTACATGGACTTTGGATCAGAGCTCTAACTCATACACACATACTTTTCCTTGAAAATGATCCTGCATGATAAGCAAACAAAACACTGATGAACACCTAGACGGTGAGCTCTGTACTAAATGATTTGAAAGCCAGTAGATGGAATGAGCTGATGAGGAAACTACAAACGAGTCATCTTCTTCAACTTGGTCAAACTGCTCATAGTCATACAAGTGAATGAAAAGTGGAGCCTGTTGTCATTCAATCTGTTGAAAAGAAGAGAATAATACAACAAATTAGCAAATCTTATTTTCTTCATAAACATTATATTATTTCTGCACAGCTTTCTTACTGGCATGAATAGAATATCTGCAATAATCACTTGTCACAGTGAAATGGATTCACATTCGATATCGATTCACATCTAGAATTGATGCCATAGCTGTTTGATACTATTGCTTGAGTGAATGCAACTTATGTGACTTCACAAACTACAAACACGACTAACATAATAGGTATTAAAAAACCTTGAGTGACATGAGCGTGAAGACTTAGTAGAGTTGCTCTCAAGAATCATGATACTATTCTTCACTCCAGCCATAGGACTGGAATCTGTACATTAACACCCCTGCAAAAGAAACGGGAAGGATTAGAATAATAATAAAGGAACTTCATAACTATATTCCTACTGTCAACATTCAACACTATGTTTTCTTTTCAACTGACTTTCATATTTGGTCTACTGTAACCTCTTCTGTGTTTCATTTTATGCTAAACTTATTGCCAACAGTAAAATTACCATATGAGCTCTAATGAAGAATTTTTTTTAGCTTGCACTAAGCTATGGTGAATT
>NW_017194077.1:0-9507 GCF_001704415.2 Capra hircus
GGTCGTTGCCTCTTCTTCCCCGAAGAAGTCTTTCTTTCCCCACATGCTGCGAACTCCCTGTCCCAACCTCCAAGAATAGCCGCTTCTTGCCATTCCTTTCTTAGAGGCAGTTATCCCTGAGCTTGGGGCCATAGGGAGTAGCCCCACACTCACAGGGAAAGGCAAAGACTCCTCCATACATCCCCTCTATCCCCTTTGCTCTGGAGGAGAGCTCTAGTGAGCCTAGGTCTTTCAGGAAAATTCTTGGCTTGGACAGGATCTCACCCTGTTTGTGAACCTGCATACCCAACCACGGGCCACAGAGCACCTGTTTCAGTAAAGTGGGCCCTGAAAGTGTGCAGCCTAGCAAGAGCTTGAAAATCCATTCATTTGCTGTTTTTTGTACCTCTGACAGAGCGAGCTTTGCTCCACCCTTTGGCAGTGAGGAGAAAAGAGGCATGACACTCTCCCCAGGGGTACATGGGGCCTACTTCGAGAGGAAAGGCCCCTTGTGGAGTTGAGGCCAGGAAGGCGCACAGTCGTGTCAAACACACTCCACTGCTGGCTTCTTCATGGGCTATCAGCTAGGAATGTCTTTGCAATGATCACAAAGGGAAGGGGAGATACAGGGCCCTACCTCAGGACCTCCAGTGCTCTGAGCAAATCTGGAGGTCTACCGTTGTTGGTGTCAAGGTCAAGTCAAGTTCAAGTTCAAGTTCAAGGTCAGGGTCAAGTTCAAGTTCAAGTTCGTCAAAAGGTCAAATTCAAGGTCAAGTTCAAGGTCAGGGTCAAGTTCAAGGTCCCAAGGTCAAGTTCAAGGCAAGTTCAAGGGCAAGGGCAAGGGCAAGTTAAGGCCAAGTCCAAGGGCAAGGGCAAGGGCAACGCCAAGGGCAAGGCCAAGGCCCAGGCCAAGGCAAAGGCCAACGCCCCCAAAGCGAAGCCCAAACCCGGTAACGCCTGACAGAAGGCAGAAGCCACTAGGCCCCTGTGCAGAGGAAGCCACTGAAGGCAGCAAGGCCACAGAGCTCCCCGACTCCCTTTCCCACAGGAAGATGTGAGGATAAAGGGCCTCATCCCAGCACAGCACCCGCTCCAACCACCTCCCAACCCCGGCCCTCGCCCCCTCAGCGCCCCCTGAAACAAAACACTGTCTTCCCCAGAAAAGAGAACGGAGAAGCCATGTGTGTGCCAAAGGAGCAAGATGAACGAACGATGCCACGCCCTCCGACTTTGGGCACACCTGACGCCTAGGAACCCCGGGCCTGGGAGATGGGTCCCCACCGTACTCGACGGGGGGGGTCGACACGTTGGCCGAGAGCCTTTGCCCGGGCCACCCGCAAATCCCCTGAGACGTGATCCGACCCAGGGACGAGGGCAAACGTACCGCTTGAGAGTGCTGGAGGAACCGGACAAAGCCATGGTGGGAGAGGCACACGGGCACGCTGCAGACTGCTGGCCCGGTGGGCGGGGACCAGCAGCTCCAGGACTCTGGAGAGCGGGAGGCGGCTCCGCCCCCATTGACGTCAAGGGTTTGGGTGGGCAGAGAGGAGGGTGCCGCCCTGGCCTCTTTCCAAGCAGCGACTGACGGAGTCCGTGGAGCGAGTGGGCTTTTCCGGGCATGGCTGTGGCCCCGGACTGCCAAGATCCTCGTCGGGGGTGGGCGGGCACTTCGGGGGCTTTGGTTTGTGGCCCTGCCTAGCCGGGGGGTGGGATCAACCCGGGTGGATCAATCAGGGGCCCTCAGCAGTGCCAAGGGAGCTCACCACCTAGGAAACGCCCCTAGGTCCCTTTGAACTGGCCGCCCACGCCCCCTTCCCCAGCCTGCCTTGCTCTGGGGTTTCCCGCCTTTTCACATTCCACAAGTCCCTGGGCCTTGACTGTTCCCGCTGGGTCATCCAAGGCATTCCAGGACACCGGACGCTCTCTCCAGTGCCTCCACCTAGATCCCTCGCTGTCCTCGCCTCCGTTTCCCCCCTGCCCCCTCCCCAACTCCTCCGTGGGCTCTTGGCATCCTTTCCCTACAGCAGGTCACAGAGTGCCAACCGAGGGCTGTGAGTTGCCTGGAGCCCAAGGCTCCGGCCAGAGACCTGAGGGGCCAGCCTCTGGACTGACAGCTAATGCCATTTGGGGCTTTTCTCATGTGGAGCCTGAGGCCCGCAACTCCACTGGCAACCCTCCAGCGCGAGTGCCCTGGAGAAACCCGCCCAAGGGGGGACAGTGTACCCCCTACTGTGGGGAAGGAGGTTCCTGTTTTCTCTGCACTGCTTCGACTTTAACGCCGAGGATCGACTCACACAATGGTGGCACGTGAATAGCACTGTGGGAAAGCCCCACGGGAAAGACTCGAGGGAAACCACAGATCCCTTGATCCACGAGACGGGAAGCGTGACACTGCTGCTATAGCTCGGGAGGAAAGCGCACGTGCATGCCCCTACTCGAGACGAGGACTGACGCCCTTGGGAGACTCCAGAATTACGCCAAGATCCATGTCAGTACTGGAGAGGAATCCTCAGGTTCCGGCCGCGACTCCACACAAGGTCTTTGGCCCGGCATCGAAGGGAGAGGAATCCTGAGAGGCCCTGTAGCAACTCGCATGGGACTGGCCTTTCCTGAGGTCACCAGAGCGGGTCCCTGAGGTCTCCGTTGTAACTCGAGAACACCTGCCGCAACTCGAGAAAATCCAAGAGGTTCTCCCCTCCAGGCGAGATGAGGCCCATTTCCGCTCAGGCGTCTCGAGGCTAAGAACAACTAACCTCTGGAATGTCGAAAGTGTCCTTCACAACCTAGTTGCAAGTGAAGAAGTTCTCCGACATACCCGTCTCCACTCGAGAGGAAGCACGAGGGTCCCGCCCGCTTCCAGAGGAGCCCCGTTTCCGCCTCGTAGCTGGACATGAGGGATCCTTTCCCTGCTTGTTCGGGAAAGAATTTCCGGCATTCCCATCGCATCTCAAGAGGGAGGCACTCTCCACAGGAAATGCGAGAGGAAATTCCAGGTCGTGTCACCATTCCAAGAGGCCCTCAGATGCCTCATTTCATTCCAGAGGAACCTGTTTTCCCTGCAATGCCTCGGCTTTGACGCCGAGGATCGACTCCCACCACGTGGCACTTGGGACAGCCCTGTGGGAAAGCATCGTGGGAAAGCCTCGTGGAAAGCCTGGAGGGAAAAACACAGATCCCTTGATCCACGCGAAGGGAAGCATGACACTGCTGCTACAGCTCGGAAGGAAAGTGCAGGTGCATGAGCCCACTCGAGACGAGGACTGTCTCCCCTGTGGAGACTGCAGAAGTACCTCAAGATCCATGTCAGCACTGCAGAGGCATCCTCAGGCTCCGGCCCCGACTCCACACAAGGTGTTAGCCCCAGCATCGACGGGAGAGAAATCTGGAGTGTCCCCCTAGCAACTCGCATGGGGACTGGCCTTTCCTGATGACACCATACGGATCCCGGAGGGCCCGTCATAAGTCGAGAGCACCTGCCGCAACTCGAGAAAATCCAGGAGGTTCTCCCCTCCAGTCGAAATGAGGCCCATTTCCGCTGAGATGTCTCGAGGCTATTCACATCTAACCTCTGGAAATTCCAAAGAGTCCTTCACACCCTTGCTGCAACTCAAGAAGTTCCCCAACATACCCGTCTCCACTCCAGAGGAAGCATGAGGGTCCCGCCGACATCCAGAGGAGCCCCGTTTCTGCCTTGTAGCTCGAGATGAGGGATCCTTTCCCTGCGTGGTCCGGAAAGAATTCCCAGCGTTCCTGTCCATTCTCAAGAGAAGACCCTTTCCACAGGAAAGGTGAGAGGAACTCCAGGGTCGTGCCACCATTCCCAGAGTCCCCCAGATGTCTCAGTCCTTTCCAGAGGAACCTGTTTTCCCTGCACTGCCTCGACTTTCACGCCGAGGATCGATTCACTCCACAGTGGCATGTGGGACAGCCTTGTGGGAAAGCCTCGAGGGAAAGCCTCGTGGGAAAGCCTTGAGGGAAAGCCACAGATCCCTTGATCCATGCGACGGGAAGCGTGACTCTGCTACTACAGCTCGGGGAAAGCCCTCGTGCATTCCCTGACTCGAGCCGAGGACTAACTCCCCCGTGGAGACTCCAGAAGTACCCTCAGATAAATGCCAGCACTGGAGAGGAATCCTCAGGTTCTGGCACTGACTCGACACAAGGTCTTAGGCCCCGGCATCAACGGAGAGGAATCCCAAGAGGCCCCCTAGCAGCTCGCATGGGGACTGGCCTTTCCTTAGGCCACCAGATCGGGTCCCTGAGGTCCCCGTCATAAGTAGAGAGCACCTGCCGCAACTCAAGAAAATCCAGGAGGTTTTCCCTCCAGGCGAGATGAGGCCCGTTTCCATTGAAGGCATATCGAGGCTAATCACAGCGAAATTCTGGAACGTCCAAAGGGTCCTTCACACCCTTGCTGCAACTCAAGATGTTCCCCGACATACCCGTTCCCACCCGAGAGGAAACACGAGGATTGTGCCCACATAGAGAGGGTGCCCCATTTCCCCCTCGTACCTCGAGATGAGGCATCCTTTCCCGGCCTCCTCGGGAAAGATTTCCTGGCATTCCCGATGCATCTCAAGAGGAGGCGCTCTCCACAGGAAAGGCGAGAGGAACTCCAGTGTCGTGCCATCATTCCAAGAGTCCCCCAGATGTCTCAGTCCATTTCAGAGGAACCTGTTTCCCTGCACTGCCTCGACTTTCACGCCGAGGATCGACTCACACCACGGTGGCACGTGGGACAGCCCTGTGGGAATGCCTCCTGGGAAAGTCAGGGAAAGCCTGGAGGAGAACCACAGATCCCTTCATACACTCGACGGTGCCGGCGTCCAGCCCCGGTGGATCCAGGGAATTCTAAGGGTGGACGGTGTTGGCATGGTAAGACTTCTTTATTTATTAATATAAGATTAGATTAAGAAACTGTAGTGTAGTAGGAAGATTAAGTGGAGGAAGAGGGCTGAATGGCTTGGTGTACGGGGAAGGCCAATAAAATTCCAGACAAGGAATTTGCACCATCTACTTTGGGACACCGGCGCCCGCTCTAGTATCTAAGGGTGCCTCGCCTTAAGCTTCCTTTCGTGCGGGTCTTAACAGCCAGGGCAAGTAAGTAACCTGGCGAGCCTCCGCGCCCCAGGTGGAGATTCAGCCTGAAGTTAAAGAGCAGAGAGAGGGAAGGGAGAGAAGAAAAGAGAGAGAAAATCACGGGGGGAGCCAGAGTCCCAAGAAACCAGGCCGAGAGACTAGTTCGAGAAGGTGGCCCCCCCCTTTGTTCAGAAGGCCTTTGATACACAGAGATCAATGGTAACACAAAATTATGTAGCGTTCGCAACCCAGATTCTTTCTCTATATCATTTTGTATACAAAAGGTCTCAGGTGATTTACATTATCTTCTGGCCAAGAGGCTTGTTAACACTTTTTGGCTCTCTTCCTTAATGAATGTTAATTTTGTTTCCCCTGAAGTGTTTTTTTTTTTTTTTAGTCTGCATCTCCTTAAAGCATTAAAGTTACATCTCTATAGAACAAACGTGCCGTGGATATAACAAAGAAGGTACTTAACTCAAAGATCTAATGTTGCTAATACCAGGTCTACTACTTGTTTTTCTATACGCCAACTATATCTAAAAATAAAGGATATGAAAATTTGGCAGCAAGCATTGACTCAACAAATGAAACTTTTCATCAGTCCTATTCTAAAGATTTAGACTCTTCAGAAGCCCCTACATTCCTAGGATGTTTTAAGCTTCCTTTGCCTCCTGTGGTCAGCAGGCCTCAAACAATCACATGCGCAGCTGTATGAGTCCTGCAGGCAGGCTAGAAAGCCATCAGAGGGGTTTTTAGATTGAAACACTCTTTCAAATGCAGAAGACTGAAGCCCTGAATTGACTTTTTCCAGAAAATGTCAAAAGAGTGGAAAAGCAGAGCACAAAAGCCGGCAGATTTTTGTTGGGGTACATGCTTAGGAATTTCCAGAGGGGTCCCTGAAGTCTGAGCACGCCTTGTGTATGTCAGCTTCCTTCCTCATGACCTTGTCATGGGCGGGCTTCCTCACACTGGCTCCCGGCATCTCACCCTTTTCCATTTTAATTAATTAATTAATTAATTTTAAAATCAGGTGCAGTTCGATCGCGAGATTCCAAATGTTCTGCTGAAGAATCTAGACAATACAGGGAAGAATGATTACGAGGAGCAAGATTATAAACAGTTGACAGAATAGTCTTTCCAGAAATGAAGTTAGAGAAAGTGTGGAGAAAGTCATTGGCTTCTCCTGCGGTGGTAAAATCTAATCGGGAGTGTTCCAAGGTCTGAATCTGATTATGAAGTTTCCTAAGTCTAAACTAATATCTGAGCTGTTCCAAAACACCTAAAACTTGATTTTTTAACATATTGGGCATTTACACTTGTTGAGTCAATGATTGCTGTCATAGTAACAATAACAGTTGTTGTAACACAGCAAGAACATAATTATCATATCAATAAGTTGTTACAGTTACAGGACATCTTTAAAACCACAAAAGAGCATACATTACTTTGAGGAGTTAAACAAGATGAAAACATCCATGGTTCACAAGTTGCTACATTAGGTACGTTAAGTTTTCTGGAATCATTGGTGAAAAGAAGAACATAAGGAGAGGATAGACAAGCCAAAATAGAGAGTAAATAGAGTCATTTTCTGGTTGGAGTTTGCGCTGCAGCAGCTGTTAGTCCCGCCGGGATCTTGATGTTTCTTTTGCCTCCTTCTGCCATCGCGCGTGGCTGCCAAGCTACACGAAAAATTGAGCAAATAGTTTACAGTTCCCATACATCTCCTTTTCCCATCAAGTCTCTATTCCATAGTTTCGCAGATGGACGCTGGCGGAGCACTAGGTCCCATCAGTCAGTAAGGCTGGCCCCGCCCTTGGCTTTCGGTGCGGCTGTTTCCCGCGGCGGTGGCGGCAGAGAAGTTCCCTTTTTTTTTGTGGCGAATCAGTCTGTCCGGGATCCAAATTGACGAATCTGCACCCTGTGAAAAAAACATAAACACTTCCTCGACCCGCAGTAAATTCTGGGTCAGGATCTTTTTGTTATCTGGAGGAGATCTTTTCACTTTATCAACGGTTTTACATCTTATAGTTCCAAACAAATCAGCATTTAACTTATTACAAAGAGAACATGTTGTAAAATCTGATGGAGGAAAAACTATATTTAAATTATCCTTTTTTAATTTTTGAATTAACAAAGCATGTGAGGGTAAATGATGCAAGATTTGACCACAATAATTTCCTATAGCAATCTGCCAATCATCATCAAACATTTGAAAAGCATCAAGTTGTTTTGTTATATGGAATTACAATTTTTGATGGCTCTTTACTAAACAATTTAATAAATCAGTATACTTGAATTAATCTTTTTAATTAATATGTCAGTAATTTTTCCTTAGGCAGAGGCCATTGTTCCACCCACGCCAGATCTTGAGATTTTCATGTAATGGGGTAGGCAGCAAAAACACTGGCCTTCATTATAAATTTGGATATCCCAATCCAGTACATAGCTTGCGAGGAGTTGGACAAATTGGCTCAATTATTTTTGTCTGTTGTTTACCCAATCCTTTTGATGGATCATAGCCTATCTGCAGCATCTGAGAGGTCACTTTATCATCAGGGCTAAAAAGTAACACTCCCATTTGAGATAGCATGTCCCTCCCCCACAGGGTAAGGGGAGCGAAGGAACAACATAAGGTTGGAAAGTTCCACAGGTATCCTCAAATTGCCAATCTAAAATTTTTGCACTGTTAACTACTGTGGGGCTTGAGGGCAAATAAAACAAAATTTGACTCCTGAAATCTATCAGAGCAACTTGCCAAATCATCACTATTTTTGTAAAAGACTTGCAGTTGATCCTTATTGAATGGAATTAATATATTTGTTACTTATTTTCCAAAAAGTTTACTTCTTTTTCTTTTTTTTTTTTTAATTAATTGTTCCACCAAGTTGGGATAAGATAAAACTATTTTTCTTGGGGTCATTGGTAGATGGAACCAATGGGCCTTCTTGTCACAAGCATCCTGTAGGTATACATTTTGTGGCAAGAATAATTTAATCTCCTCTTTTGGCAATATTAATCTTAATTACTGATCATTTAAAGCCTCATTCACTTTAACAAAAGCCAACTCTGTCTCACTAGTCAACCTTTTCTTAGAACTGGGATTAGGATTGTTTTTTTTAAGCAATCAAACAAAAGGCTTTAAATCTACAGAAGTCAGTTTTAAATGTGGGCATATATCCAATTAATATCACCTAATAATTTTTGGAAATCATTTAAAGTTAGTAAACAATCTCTCAGCAGCTTTAAAGGGACATTATCAGTTTAAAACTTTTGGCAGACCTAAATATAAGAAGCAGGAAAAGAGGTGTTACACAATATGTTTATAAGCTTTTTCAATGATCTTGGTATAACCCAAATCTGGTCTATAGCCTTTTAGATGACAAGTAACCATTTAATCTTTGCTTGCATACTTCCAGCAACGGGGAGCTCACTACTCACCAAGGTTTTAAACTCTCTCTCACCTCTTATTTTATAGCATTTCCATCTTGCATACCACTTTCTCTAATCCTATGAACTCATTTTCAGTAGTATATGTTGGCCAGGAGCTGGCCAGTCTCTCAGCAATGTAAGAAACGTCTTGTCTATTGTCTAACAGCCATGACATTTTATATCCTTGAATTAAAAAATCTTTTAAAGACCTAGAAGCTGCAATATTCTGCACCCAAAAAGCTAGATCTAGATCCTCTGGGGCTTTTTTTTGTCTGGTTTTTCTGTCTGGTAATAAGGTAAAAGCAAAAGCTGTGCTATTTTTTTTTAATTTTTATTAATTGCACAGTTTTAGCAGGTGGCGAGATCAAAACTTCAATTTTTTCAGTATAATCAGAATTTACTACACAAGACACTACCGAAATTTTTTGAAAAGAAAGCAAGCTATGCCCCAGCACAAGTCTTACCATGTCCTCAGGCAGGGGACTAGCCACTCCCATTGGAATCTGAGTCAGGAGTTATTATTATTGAGGTGGCCTCCCGCTACCTGGGTTGTTTGGTACGGGTTGTTGTCTCTGTTTAGCAGGACATTTTGGCAAAAAATGTTCTATTTGGCCTCAAGAGAAACATTTTGCATTTGTAAAGTCCTTTTTATTACGAATATTTTTCTTCTTTTTTTCTGTTTTTCTTCCTTTTTTTGGGGGGGGAGGTGAGGCCCCTCCTGAGGGGATTTTATGCAAGGAGCAAGCTCTGTTTTAAAAGCTCTTTTGCTCAAAAATATTGTCACTATCGTTTTCAAACTTAAGCCATGTTTTGGGAGGCTTTGGATATAAAGTGGGGAGTTCTTAAGCCCTGGGGAGGCCGCAAGCAGAGGTTGCAGTGGTCGCCTTAAATAAGATACCTTTTTAAAGATTTGGTTTGTGTAGAGGGGGAGGGGGCTCTCCAGGCCCTCGGCCGCTGCGTCCTGTAAGCACCCTCCTTCCTCGGGGGAAGAGTACTGTCTGTCTCCTTTGTTTGCAATGG
>NW_017194078.1:0-9507 GCF_001704415.2 Capra hircus
GGGGCCTGATCCTGCGTGTCTGGGTTCCCGCCACAGCCCCAACTCAGGGGGAAGCAGCCCCTGAGGCAAGACCTGCTGGAGGAGCCCTGAGCCCCCGCCTGATAGGCGAGTGCACAGCCAGCAGGGAAGCGAGCCTCCTAGGGGGAAGAGGAGGCAGCCCAGCCCTGTCATGCTGAAAGCCCTGCTTGCACGGAGCTAAGTGGGCCTCCTGTTCGGCAGAGCTCTAGCTCTGCTCAGAGCCCCGATCTCGCAGAGTTACTGGCGTTGGGCCCTTCTGCCATGGGCGAGCCTTGCCCAGACTTGCCTTGCTTTTAGGCTCCCTCCCCAGGAAGGAGCAGCCTGTGTGAGGCTGGGAGACGCCACTGGCGCCTTCCTGCCTTCAGCTCTGCTCCTGCCTTGCCTTTGCCCTTAGGTTCCAAGCGTCCTTGAGGAGGGCTCAGGGGCTGGTGGTTGCACACTGCCAAGGGCTCCAGCAGTGAGAGCTCTGTCAGAGGGAGGCGAGGGTAACAGCAGGTATCCTTCAGCGGTTGCTTGGCTGCCCAGACTCAGCGCCGCACGGAGAGCACGAGGCTCCCAGGGCCCCTGGCAGGCGTCTTCAGCCCCGGAGAACCAAAGGCTGTCTCCGTGGGTGCCCAGAGAGTATATGACAGACGTAGGTTCCCTAGCACTCTCCTCCCCAGCAGAGACATGTGCAGGTGGTTGGGGCCTGATCCTGCGTGTCTGGGTTCCCGCCCACAGCACCAGCTCAGGGGAAGCAGCCCCTGAGGCAAGACCTGCTGGAGGAGCCCTGCGCCCCCGCCTGATAGGCGAATGCAGAGCCAGCAGGGAAGCGAGCCTCCTCGGGGGAAGAGGAGGCAGCCCAGCCCCGTCAAGCTGAAAGCCTTGCTTGCACGGAGCCAAGTGCGCCTCCAGTTCGGCAGAGCTCTAGCTCTGCTCAGAGCCCCGATCTGGCAGAGTTCCCGTCGCGAGGCTGCTCTGCCATGGGCGAGCCTTGCCCAGACTTGCCTTGCTTTTAGGCTCCCTCTCCAGGAAGGAGCAGGCTGTGAGGCTGGGAGACGCCACTGGCGCCTTCCTGGCTTCAGCTATGCTCCTGCCTTGCCTATGCACTTAGCTCCCAAGCGTCCTTGAGGAGGGCTCAGGGGCTGCTGGGTTGCACACTGACAAGGGCTCCATCAGTGAGAGCTCTGTCAGAGGGAAGCGAAGGGCAAAAGCAGGGCTCCTTCTGCGGTTGCTTTGCCGCCCAGACTCAGCGCCGCACGGAGAACACCAGGCTCCCAGGGCCCCTGGCTGGAGTCTGCAGCCCCGGACAACCAAAGGCTGTCTCTGTGGGTGCCCTGAGAGTGTGTGACAGACGTAGGTTCCCTAGCACTCTCCTCCCCAGCAGAGACATGTGCAGGTGGTTGGGGCCTTATACTGGGTCTGTTCCCGCCCACAGGACCAGCTCAGGGGAAGCAGCCCCTGAGGCAAGACCTGCTGGAGGAGCCCTGCGCCCCCGCCTGATAGGCGAGTGCAGAGCCAGCAGGGAAGCGAGCCTCCTCGGGGGAAGAGGAGGCAGCCCAGCCCCGTCAAGCTGAAAGCCCTGCTTGCACGGAGCCAAGTGCGCCTCCAGTACTGCAGAGCTCTAGCTCTGCTCAGAGGCCCGATCTGACAGAGTTCCTGGCGTGGGGCTTGTTCTGCCATGGGCGAGCCTTGCCCAGACTTGCCTTGCTTTTAGGCTCCCTCCCCAGGAAGGAGCAGGCTGTGTGAGGCTGGGAGACGCCACTTCCGCCTTCCTGGCTTCAGCTCTTGTCCTTTGCACTTAGGTCCCAAGCGTCCTTGAGGAGGGCTCAGGGGCTGGTGGGTTGCACACTGCCAAGGGCTCCAGCAGTGAGAGCTCTGTCAGAGGGAAGCGAGGGCAACAGCAGGTATCCTTCAGCGGTTGCTTGGCTGCCCAGACTCAGCGCTGCACGGAGAGCACCAGGTTCCAAGGGCCCCTGGCTGGGGTTTGCAGCCCCGCACACCTAGAGGCTGACTCCGTGGGTGCCTAGAAAGTGTGTGACAGACGTAGCTTCCCTAGCACTCTCCTCCCCAACAGAGACATGTGCAGGTGGTTGGGCCTGATCCTGCGTGTCTGGGTTCACGCCCGCATCCCCAACTCAGGGGAAGCAGCCCCTGAGGCAAGACCTGCTGGAGGAGCCCTGAGCCCCCGCCTGATAGGCGAGTGCACAGCCAGCAGGGAAGCGAGCCTCCTAGGGGGAAGAGGAGGCAGCCCAGCCCCCTCAAGCTGAAACCCTGCTTGCACGGAGCTAAGAGCGCCTCCAGTAAGGCAGAGCTCTAGCTCTGCTCAGAGCCCCGATCTGGCAGCGTCCCCTGCGCGAGGCTGCTCTGCCGGGCCGAGCATTGCCCAGACTTGCCTTGCTTTTAGGCTCCCTCTCCAGGGAAGAGCAGGCTGTGTGAGGCTGGGAGACGCCACTGGTTACTTCCTTGCCTCAGCTCCGCTCCTGCCTTGCCTTTGCACTTAGGTGCCAGGCGTCCTTGGGGAGGGCTTAGGGGCTGGTGGGTTGCACACTGCCAAGGGATCCAGCAGTGAGAGCTCTGTCAGAGGGAAGGGAAGGGCAACTGCAGGACTCCTCCAGCGGATGCGTGGCCGGCCAGACTCAGCGCCGCACGGAGAGCACCAGGCTCCCAGGGCCCCTGGCTGGGGTCTTCAGCCCCGCACACCGGGAGGCTGATTCCGTGTTCGCCCAAAAAGTGTATGACAGACGTAGGTTCCCTAGCACTCTCCTCCCCAGCAGAGACATGTGCAGGTGGTTGGGGCCTGATCCTGCGTGTCTGGGTTCCCGCCCACAGCCCCAACTCAGGGGAAGCAGCCCCTGAGGCAAGACCTGCTGGAGGAGCCCTGAGCCCCCGCCTGATAGGCGAGTGCACAGCCAGCAGGGAAGCGAGCCTCCTAGGGGGAAGAGGAGGCAGCCCAGCCCTGTCATGCTGAAAGCCCTGCTTGCACGGAGCTAAGTGGCCTCCTGTTCGGCAGAGCTCTAGCTCTGCTCAGAGCCCCGATCTCGCAGAGTTACTGGCGTTGGGCCCTTCTGCCATGGGCGAGCCTTGCCCAGACTTGCCTTGCTTTTAGGCTCCCTCCCCAGGAAGGAGCAGCCTGTGTGAGGCTGGGAGACGCCACTGGCGCCTTCCTGCCTTCAGCTCTGCTCCTGCCTTGCCTTTGCCTTAGGTTCCAAGCGTCCTTGAGGAGGGCTCAGGGGCTGGTGGGTTGCACACTGCCAAGGGCTCCAGCAGTGAGAGCTCTGTCAGAGGGAGGCGAGGGTAACAGCAGGTATCCTTCAGCGGTTGCTTGGCTGCCCAGACTCAGCGCCGCACGGAGAGCACGAGGCTCCCAGGGCCCCTGGCAGGCGTCTTCAGCCCCGGAGAACCAAAGGCTGTCTCCGTGGGTGCCCAGAGAGTATATGACAGACGTAGGTTCCCTAGCACTCTCCTCCCCAGCAGAGACATGTGCAGGTGGTTGGGGCCTGATCCTGCGTGTCTGGGTTCCGCCCACAGCCCCAACTCAGGGGAAGCAGCCCCTGAGGCAAGACCTGCTGGAGGAGCCCTGAGCCCCCTGATAGGCGAGTGCAGAGCCAGCAGGGAAGCGAGCCTCCTAGGGAAGAGGAGGCAGCCCAGCCCCCTCAAGCTGAAAGCCCTGCTTGCACGGAGCTAAGTGCGCCTCCAGTTCGGCAGAGCTCTAGCTCTGCTCAGAGCCCCGATCTGGCAGAGTCCCCTGCGCGAGGCTGCTCTGCCGGGGCGAGCCTTGCCCAGACTTGCCTTGCTTTTAGGCTCCCTCTCCAGGAAGAGCAGGCTGTGTGAGGCTGGGAGACGCCACTGGTTACTTCCTTGCCTCAGCTCCGCTCCTGCCTTGCCTTTGCACTTAGTGCCAGGCTCCTTGGGGAGGGCTTAGGGGCTGGTGGGTTGCACACTGCAAGGGATCCAGCAGTGAGAGCTCTGTCAGAGGGAAGGGAAGGGCAACTGCAGGACTCCTCCAGCGGATGCGTGGCCGGCCAGACTCAGCGCCGCACGGAGGCACCAGTCCAGGGCCCTGGCTGGGTCTTCAGCCCCGCACACCGGAGGCTGATCCGTGTCGCCCAAAAAAGTGGTATGACAGACGTAGGTTCCCTAGCACTCTCCTCCCCAGCAGAGACATGTGCAGGTGGTGGGGCCTGATCCTGCGTGTCTGGGTTCCGCCCACAGCCCCAACTCAGGGAAGCAGCCCCTGAGGCAAGACCTGCTGGAGGAGCCCTGAGCCCCGCCTGATAGGCGAGTGCACAGCCAGCAGGGAAGCGAGCCTCCTAGGGGAAGAGGAGGCAGCCCAGCCCTGTCATGCTGAAAGCCCTGCTGCACGGAGCTAAGTGGCCCCCTGTTCGCAGAGCTCTAGCTCTGCTCAGAGCCCCGATCTCGCAGAGTTACTGGCGTTGGGCCCTTCGCCATGGCCGAGCCTTGCCCAGACTTGCCTGCTTTTAGGCTCCCTCCCCAGGAAGGAGCAGCCTGTGTGAGGCTGGAGACGCCACTGGCGCCTCCTGCCTTCAGCTCTGCTCCTGCCTTGCCTTTGCCCTTAGGTTCCAAGCGTCCTTGAGGAGGGCTCAGGGGCTGGTGGGTTGCACACTGCCAAGGGCTCCAGCAGTGAGAGCTCTGTCAGAGGGAGGCGAGGGTAACAGCAGGTATCCTTCAGCGGTTGCTTGGCTGCCCAGACTCAGCGCCGCACGGAGAGCACGAGGCTCCCAGGGCCCCTGGCAGGCGTCTTCAGCCCCGGAGAACCAAAGGCTGTCTCCGTGGGTGCCCAGAGAGTATATGACAGACGTAGGTTCCCTAGCACTCTCCTCCCCAGCAGAGACATGTGCAGGTGGTTGGGGCCTGATCCTGCGTGTCTGGGTTCCGCCCACAGCACCAGCTCAGGGGAAGCAGCCCCTGAGGCAAGACCTGCTGGAGGAGCCCTGCGCCCCCGCCTGATAGGCGAATGCAGAGCCAGCAGGGAAGCGAGCCTCCTCGGGGGAAGAGGAGGCAGCCCAGCCCCGTCAAGCTGAAAGCCTTGCTTGCACGGAGCCAAGTGCGCCTCCAGTTCGGCAGAGCTCTAGCTCTGCTCAGAGCCCCGATCTGGCAGAGTTCCCGCGCGAGGCTGCTCTGCCATGGGCGAGCCTTGCCCAGACTTGCCTTGCTTTTAGGCTCCCTCTCCAGGAAGGAGCAGGCTGTGTGAGGCTGGGAGACGCCACTGGCGCCTTCCTGGCTTCAGCTATGCTCCTGCCTTGCCTATGCACTTAGCTCCCAAGCGTCCTTGAGGAGGCTCAGGGGCTGCTGGGTTGCACACTGACAAGGGCTCCATCAGTGAGAGCTCTGTCAGAGGGAAGCGAAGGGCAAAAGCAGGGCTCCTTCTGCGGTTGCTTTGCCGCCCAGACTCAGCGCCGCACGGAGAACACCAGGCTCCCAGGGCCCCTGGCTGGAGTCTGCAGCCCCGGACAACCAAAGGCTGTCCTGTGGTGCCCTGAGAGTGTGTGACAGACGTAGGTTCCCTAGCACTCTCCTCCCCAGCAGAGACATGTGCAGGTGGTTGGGGCCTTATACTGGGTGTCTGGGTTCCCGCCCACAGGACCAGCTCAGGGGAAGCAGCCCCTGAGGCAAGACCTGCTGGAGGAGCCCTGCGCCCCCGCCTGATAGGCGAGTGCAGAGCCAGCAGGGAAGCGAGCCTCCTCGGGGGAAGAGGAGGCAGCCCAGCCCCGTCAAGCTGAAAGCCCTGCTTGCACGGAGCCAAGTGCGCCTCCAGTACTGCAGAGCTCTAGCTCTGCTCAGAGGCCCGATCTGACAGAGTTCCTGGCGTGGGGCTTGTTCTGCCATGGGCGAGCCTTGCCCAGACTTGCCTTGCTTTTAGGCTCCCTCCCCAGGAAGGAGCAGGCTGTGTGAGGCTGGGAGACGCCACTTCCGCCTTCCTGGCTTCAGCTCTTGTCCTTTGCACTTAGGTCCCAAGCGTCCTTGAGGAGGGCTCAGGGGCTGGTGGGTTGCACACTGCCAAGGGCTCCAGCAGTGAGAGCTCTGTCAGAGGGAAGCGAGGGCAACAGCAGGTATCCTTCAGCGGTTGCTTGGCTGCCCAGACTCAGCGCTGCACGGAGAGCACCAGGTTCCAAGGGCCCCTGGCTGGGGTTTGCAGCCCCGCACACCTAGAGGCTGACTCCGTGGGTGCCTAGAAAGTGTGTGACAGACGTAGCTTCCCTAGCACTCTCCTCCCCAACAGAGACATGTGCAGGTGGTTGGGGCCTGATCCTGCGTGTCTGGGTTCACGCCCGCATCCCCAACTCAGGGGAAGCAGCCCCTGAGGCAAGACCTGCTGGAGGAGCCCTGAGCCCCCGCCTGATAGGCGAGTGCACAGCCAGCAGGGAAGCGAGCCTCCTAGGGGGAAGAGGAGGCAGCCCAGCCCCCTCAAGCTGAAACCCTGCTTGCACGGAGCTAAGAGCGCCTCCAGTAAGGCAGAGCTCTAGCTCTGCTCAGAGCCCCGATCTGGCAGCGTCCCTGCGCGAGGCTGCTCTGCCGGGCCGAGCATTGCCCAGACTTGCCTTGCTTTTAGGCTCCCTCTCCAGGGAAGAGCAGGCTGTGTGAGGCTGGGAGACGCCACTGGTTACTTCCTTGCCTCAGCTCCGCTCCTGCCTTGCCTTTGCACTTAGGTGCCAGGCGTCCTTGGGAGGGCTTAGGGCTGGTGGTTGCACACTGCCAAGGGATCCAGCAGTGAGAGCTCGTCAGAGGGAAGGAAGGGCAACTGCAGGACTCCTCCAGCGGATGCGTGCCGGCCAGACTCAGCGCCGCACGGAGAGCACCAGGCTCCCAGGGCCCCTGGCTGGGGTCTTCAGCCCCGCACACCGGGAGGCTGATTCCGTGTTCGCCCAAAAAGTGTATGACAGACGTAGGTTCCTAGCACTCTCCTCCCCAGCAGAGACATGTGCAGGTGGTTGGGCCTGATCCTGCGTGTCTGGGTTCCCGCCCACAGCCCAACTCAGGGAAGCAGCCCTGAGGCAAGACCTGCTGGAGGAGCCCTGAGCCCCCGCCTGATAGGCGAGTGCACAGCCAGCAGGGAAGCGAGCCTCCTAGGGGGAAGAGAGGCAGCCCAGCCCTGTCATGCTGAAAGCCCTGCTTGCACGGAGCTAAGTGGCCTCCTGTTCGCAGAGCTCTAGCTCTGCTCAGAGCCCCGATCTCGCAGAGTTACTGGCGTTGGCCCTTCTGCCATGGGCGAGCCTTGCCAGACTTGCCTTGCTTTTAGGCTCCCTCCCAGGAAGGAGCAGCCTGTGTGAGGCTGGAGACGCCACTGGCGCCTTCCTGCTTCAGCTCTGCTCCTGCCTTGCCTTTGCCCTTAGGTTCCAAGCGTCCTTGAGGAGGGCTCAGGGCTGCTGGGTGCACACTGCCAAGGGCTCAGCAGTGAGAGCTCTGTCAGAGGGAGGCGAGGGTAACAGCAGTATCCTTCAGCGGTTGCTTGGCTGCCCAGACTCAGCGCCGCACGGAGAGCACGAGGCTCCCAGGGCCCTGGCAGGCGTCTTCAGCCCGGAGAACCAAAGGCTGTCTCGTGGGTGCCCAGAGAGTATATGACAGACGTAGTTCCCTAGCACTCTCCTCCCAGCAGAGACATGTGCAGGTGGTTGGGCCTGATCCTGCGTGTCTGGGTTCCGCCCACAGCACCAGCTCAGGGAAGCAGCCCTGAGGCAAGACTGCTGGAGGAGCCCTGCGCCCCCGCCTGATAGGCGAATGCAGAGCCAGCAGGGAAGCGAGCCTCCTCGGGGAAGAGGAGGCAGCCAGCCCCGTCAAGCTGAAAGCCTTGCTTGCACGGAGCAAGTGCGCCTCCAGTTCGGCAGAGCTCTAGCTCTGCTCAGAGCCCCGATCTGGCAGAGTTCCCATCGCGAGGCTGCTCTGCCATGGGCGAGCCTTGCCCAGACTTGCCTTGCTTTTAGGCTCCTCTCCAGGAAGGAGCAGGCTGTGTGAGGCTGGGAGACGCCACTGGCGCCTTCCTGGCTTCAGCTATGCTCCTGCCTTGCCTATGCACTTAGCTCCCAAGCGTCCTTGAGGAGGCTCAGGGGCTGCTGGGTTGCACACTGACAAGGGCTCCATCAGTGAGAGCTCTGTCAGAGGGAAGCGAAGGGCAAAAGCAGGCTCCTTCTGCGGTTGCTTTGCCGCCAGACTCAGCGCCGCACGGAGAACACCAGGCTCCCAGGGCCCTGGCTGGAGTCTGCAGCCCCGGACAACCAAAGGCTGTCTCTGTGGGTGCCTGAGAGTGTGTGACAGACGTAGGTTCCCTAGCACTCTCCTCCCAGCAGAGACATGTGCAGGTGGTTGGGGCCTTATACTGGGTGTCTGGGTTCCCGCCACAGGACCAGCTCAGGGAAGCAGCCCCTGAGGCAAGACCTGCTGGAGAGCCCTGCGCCCCGCCTGATAGGCGAGTGCAGAGCCAGCAGGGAAGCGAGCCTCCTCGGGGAAGAGAGGCAGCCAGCCCCGTCAAGCTGAAGCCCTGCTGCACGGAGCCAAGTCCCTCCAGTTCGCAGAGCTCTAGCTCTGCTCAGAGGCCCGATCTGACAGAGTTCCTGGCGTGGGGCTTGTTCTGCCATGGCGAGCCTTGCCAGACTTGCCTTGCTTTTGGCTCCCTCCCAGGAAGAGCAGCTGTGTGAGCTGGGAGACGCCACTTCCGCTTCCTGGCTTCAGCTCTTGTCCTTTGCACTTAGGTCCCAAGCGTCCTTGAGGAGGCTCAGGGGCTGGTGGGTTGCACACTGCCAAGGGCTCAGCAGTGAGAGCTCTGTCAGAGGGAAGCGAGGCAACAGCAGGTATCTTCAGCGTGCTTGGCTGCCCAGACTGCGCACGGGAGCACCAGGTTCCAAGGGCCCCTGGCTGGGGTTTGCAGCCCCGCACTAGAGGCTGACTCCGTGGGTGCCTAGAAAGTGTGTGACAGACGTAGCTTCCCTAGCACTCTCCTCCCCAACAGAGACATGTGCAGGTGGTTGGGGCCTGATCCTGCGTGTCTGGGTTCACGCCCGCATCCCCAACTCAGGGGAAGCAGCCCCCTGAGGCAAGACCTGCTGGAGGAGCCCTGAGCCCCGCCTGATAGGCGAGTGCACAGCCAGCAGGGAAAGCGACTCCTAGGGGGAAGAGGAGGCAGCCCAGCCCCCTCAAGCTGAAACCCTGCTTGCACGGAGCTAAGAGCGCCTCCAGTAAGGCAGAGCTCTAGCTCTGCTCAGAGCCCCGATCTGGCAGCGTCCCCTCCCTGCGCGAGGCTGCTCTGCCGGGCCGAGCATTGCCCAGACTTGCCTTGCTTTTAGGCTCCCTCTCCAGGGGAAGAGCAGGCTGTGTGAGGCTGGGAGACGCCACTGGTTACTTCCTTGCCTCAGCTCCGCTCCTGCCTTGCCTTTGCACTTAGGTGCCAGGCGTCCTTGGGAGGGCTTAGGGCGGTGGGTTGCACACTGCCAAGGGATCCAGCAGTGAGAGCTCTGTCAGAGGGAAGGGAAGGGAACTGCAGGACTCCTCCAAGCG
>NW_017194079.1:0-9507 GCF_001704415.2 Capra hircus
ATCCATTCCCTGTTGCTCGGAAAGAATTCCGGAATTTCCCTCGCATCTCAAGAGGAAGGCGCTCTCCACAGGAAGGCGAGAGGAACTCCAGGTATCAGGCCCCATTCCCAGAGTCCCCAGATGTCTCAGTCCATTCCAGGGAAACCTGTTTCCCTGCACTGCCGTCGACTTTCTAGCCGAGGATCGACTCACACCACGGTGGCACGTGGGACAGCCCTGTGGGCAAGCTCGTGGGAAGCCTCGTGGAAAGGCTCGAGGGAAAGCCACAGATCCCTTTGATCCAGCAAGGGGAAACGTGACACTGCTGCTCAGCTCAGGATTAAAGCGCACGTGCATGCCCCCACTCGAGACGAGGACTGACTCCCCTGGGGAGACTCCAGAAGTACCCAAGATACATGTCAGCACTGTAGAGGATCCTCAGATTCCGGCACCGATTCCACACAAGGTTTGAGGCACTGACATCGACGGGAGACGAATCCCGAGAGGCCCCCCGAGCCACTCGCATGGGGACTGGCCTTTACTGAGGCCACCAGAGCGGTTCCCTGAGGTCCCCGTCGTAAGTCGAGAGCACCTGCCGCAACTCGAGAAAGTCCAGGGAGGTTCTCCCCTCCAGGCGAGATGAGGGCCATTTCCGCTGAGGCTTCTCGAGGCTAATCACACCTAAACTCTGGAACTTCGAAAGGGTCCTTCACACCCTTGCTGCAACTCAAGAAGTTCCCGACATACCCGTCTTCACTCGAGAGGAAGCACGAGAGTCCCGCCCACATCCAGAGGAGCCCATTTGTCCTCCTAGCTCGAGAGGAGGGATCCTTTCCCTGCGTGGTCGGGAAAGAATTCCCGGCATTTCCGTCGCATCTCAAGGGGAGCGCTCTCCACAGGAAAGGCGAGAGGAACTCCAGGGTCGTGCAACCATTCCCAGTGTCCCCCAGATGTCTCAGTCCATTCCAGGGAAACCTGTTTCCCTGCACTGCCTCGACTTTCAAGCCGAGGATCGACTCACACCACGGTGGCACGTGGGACAGCCCTGTGGGAAGCCTCTGGGAAAGCCTCGAGGGAAAGCCACAGATCCCTTGATCCACGCGAAGGGAAGTGGACACTGCTGCTACAGCTCGGAAGGAAAGCGCACGTGCATGCCCCACTCGAGACGAGGACTGACTCCCCTGGGGAGATTCCAGAAGTACCCCAAGATCCATGTCAGCACTGGAGAGGAATCCTCAGGTTCCGGCACCGACTCCACACAAGGTCTTAGGCCCCAGCATCGACGGGAGAGGAAAACCGAGGCCCGTGAGGCCCCGAGCAACTCGCATGGGGGCTGGCCTTTCCTGAGGCACCAGAGCGGGGTCCCTGAGGTCCCCGTCGTAAGTAGAGAGCACCTGCCACAACTCGAGAAAATCCAGGAGGTTCTCCCCTCCAGGTGAGATGAGGCCCATTTTTCGCTGAGGCGTCTCGAGGCTAATCACACCTAAATTCTGGAACTTCCAAATGTCCTTCACACCCTTGCTGCAACTCAAGAAGTTCCCCCAACATACCCGTCTCCACTCGAGAGGAAGCACGAGAGTCCCCCACATCCAGAGGAGCCCCGTTTCCGCCTCCTAGCTCGAGAGGAGGGATCCTTTCCCTTCGTGTCGGGAAGAATTCCCGGCGATTCCGTCACATCTCAAGAGGAGGCGCTCTCCACAGGAAAGGCGAGAGGAACTCCAGGGTCGTGCCACCATTCCCAGAGTCCCCCAGATGTTTCAGTCCATTCCAGGAAACCTGTTTTCCCTGAACTGCCTCGACTTCAAGCCGAGGATCGACTCACACACGGTGGCAGGTGGGAAGCCCTTTGGGAAAGCCTCGTGGGAAAGCCCTTGTGGGAAAGCCTCAGGGAAAGCCACAGATCCTTGATCCACTCGAAGGGAAGCGTGACACTGCTGCTGCTACAGCTGGGGAGGAAAGCGCACGTGCATGCCCCCACTCGAGACGAGGACTGACTGCCCTGGGGAGACTCCAGAAGTACCCCAAGATCCATGTCAGCACTGGAGAGGAATCCTCAGGTTACGGCACTGACTCCACACAAGGTCTTAGGCCCCGGCATCGACAGGAGAGGAATCCCGAGGGCCCCCGAGCAACTCGCAAAGGGAATGGCCTTTCCTGAGGCCACCAGAGCGGGTCCCTGAGGTCCCCGTCGTAAGTCGAGAGCACCTGCCCCAACTCGAGAAAATCCAGGAGTTCTCCCCTCCAGGCGAGATGAGGCCCATTTCCGCATAGGCGTCTCGAGGCTTTCACACCTAACCTCTGGAACTTCCAAGGGTCTTCACACCCTTGCTGCAACTCAAGAAGTTCCCCGACATACCCGTCTCCACTCGAGAGGAAGCACGAGAGTCCCGCCCACATCCAGAGGAGCCCCGTTTCTGCCTCCTAGCTCGAGAGGGGGATCCTTTCCCTGCGTGGTCGGGAAAGAATTCCCGGCGTTCCCGTCGCATCTCAAGAGAGGCGCTCTCCACAGGAAAGGAGAGAGGAACTCCGGTCGTGCCACCATTCCCAGAGTCCCCCAGATGTCTCAGTCCATTCCAGGGAAACCTGTTTTCCCTGCACTGCCTCGACTTTCAAGCCGAGGATCGACTCACACCACAGTGGCACGTGGACAGCCCTGTGGGAAAGCCTCGTGGGAAAAAAGCCTCGAGGAAAGCCACAGATCCTTGATACACCAGAAGGAAGCGTGACACTGCTCCTACAGCTCGGGAGGAAAGCGCACGTGCATGCCCCCCTCGAGACGAGCACTGACCCCCCTGGGGAGACTCCAGAAGTACCCCAAGATCCATGTCTGGCCTGGAGAGGTATCCTCAGGTTCCGGCACCGACTCCACAAAGGACTTAGGCCCCGGCATCTACGGGAGTGGAATCCCGAGAGTCCCCTGAGCAACTCGCATGGGGACTGGCCTTTCCTGAGGCCATCAGAGCGGGTCCCTGAGGTCCCCGTCGTAAGTCGAGAGCACCTGCCGCAACTCGAGAAAATCCAGGAGGTTCTCCCCTCCAGGCGAGATGAGGCCCATTTCCGCTGAGGCGTCTCGGAGGCTAATCACACCTAACCTATGGAACTTACAAATGGGTACTTCAGCCCCTTGCTGCAACTCAAGAAGTTCCCGCACATACCCGTCTCCACTCGAGAGGAAGCCCGAGAGTCCCGCCCACATCCAGAGGAGCCCCGTTTCCCCCTCCTAGCTCGAGAGGAGGTATCCTTTCACTACGTGGTCGGGTCAAGAATTCCCGGAGTTCCGTCTGCATCTCAAGAGGAGGCGCTCTCCACAGGAAAGGCGAGAGGAACTCCAGGGTCGTGCCACCATTCCCAGAGTCCCCCAGATGTCTCAGTCCATTCACAGGGAAACCTGTTTTCCCTGCACTGCCTCGACTTTCAAGCCGAGGCATCGACTCACACCACGGTGGCACGTGGGACAGCCCTTTGGGAAAGCCTCTGGAAGCCTCGTGGGAAAACGTCGAGGGAAAGCCACAGATTCCTTGATCCACGCGAAGGGAAGCGTGACACTGCTGCTACAGTTCGGGAAGAAAGCGCACGTGCATGACCTCACTCGAGACGACGACTGGCTCCCCTGGGGAGACTCCAGAAGTACCCCAAGTTCCATGTCTGCACTGGAGAGGAATCCTCAGATACTGGGCACCGACTCCACACAAGGTTTGAGGTACTGACATCGACGGGAGACGAATCCCGAGAGGCCCCCGAGCAACTCGCATGGGGAATGGCCTTTACTGAGACCACCAGAGAGGTTCCCTGAGGTCCCCGTCGTAAGTCGAGAGCACCTGCCGCAACTCGAGAAAATCCAGGAGGTTCTCCCCTCCAGGCGAGATGAGGCCCCTTTCCAGCTGAGGCGACTAGAGGCTATTCACAGCTAAACTCTGGAACTTCCAAAGGGTCCTTCACACCCTTGCTGCAACTCTAGAAGTTCCCCGACCTACCCGTTTCCACTAGAGAGGAAGCACGAGAGTCCCGACCACATCCCAGAGGAAGCTCCCGTTTCCACCTCCTAGCTCGAGAGGAGGGATCCTTTCCCTGCGTGGCTCGGGAAAGAATTCCCGGCGTTTCACGTCGCATCTCAAGAGGAGGCGCTCTCCACAGGAAAGGCGAGAGAGGAACGCCAGGGTCGATGCCACCATTCCCAGGAGTCCTCCAGATGTCTCAGTGCATTCCAGGGAAACCTGTTTTCCCTGCACTGTTTTGACTTTCAAGCCGAGGATCGACTCATACCACGGTGGCACAGTGGGACAGCCCTGTGGGAAAGCCTCGTGGGAAAGCCTCGTGGGAGAGCCTCGAGGGAATGCCACAGATCCCTTGTTCCACGCGAAGGGAAGCGTGACACTGCTGCTACAGCTCGGGAGGAAAGCGCACGTGCATGTCCCCACTCGAGACGAGGACTGATTCCACTGGGGAGACTCCAGAAGTACCCCAAGATCCTATGTCAGCACTGGAGAGCAATACTCAGGTTCCGGCACCGACACCACACAAGGTCTTAGGCCCCGGCATCGACGGGAGAGGAATCCCGATAGGCCCCCGAGCAACTCGAATGGGGACTTGGCCTTTCTTGAGGCCACCAGGGCGGGTCCCTGAGGTCCCCGTCGTAAATCGAGGAGCCACCTGCCACAACTCGAGAAAATCCAGGAGGTCTCCCCTCCAGGCGAGATGAGGCCCATTTCCGCGCTGAGGTGTCTCGAGGCAAATCACACCCTAAAACTCTGGAACTTCCAAAGGTTCCCTCACACCCTTGCTGCAACTCAAGAAGTTCCCCGATATACCCGTCTCACTCCAGAGGAAGCACGGAGAGTACCGCCCACATCCAGAGGAGCCCCGTTTCCGCCTCCTAGCTCCGAGAGGAGGGATCCTTTCCCTGCGTGCTCGGGAAAGAATTCCTGGCGTTCCCGTCGCGTCTCAATAGGAGGCGCTCTCCACAGGAAAGACGAGAGGAACTCCAGTGTCGTGCCACCATTCCCAGAGTCCCCCAGATTCCTCAGTCCATTCCAGGGAAACCTGTTTTCCCTGCACTGCCTCGACTTTTCAAGCCGAAGTTCGACTCACACCACGGTGGCACGTGGGACAGCCCTGTGGGAAAGCCTCGGGGGAAAGCCTCGAGGGAAAGCCAAAGATCCCTTGATCCACTTGAAGGGAATCGTGACACTGCTGCAACAGCTGGGGAGGAAAGCACACGTGCATGCCCCCACTAGAGACGAGGACTGACTCCCCTGGGGAGACTCCAGAAGTACCCCAAGATCCATGTCAGCACTGGAGAGGAATCCTCAGGTTCCGGCACCGGCTCCACACTAGATCTTAGGCCCCGGCTTCGACGGGAGAGGAATCCCGAGAGGCCCCGAGCAACTCGCATGGGGACTGGCCTTTCCTGACGCCACCACAGCGGGTCCCTGAGGTCCCCGTTGTAAGTCGAGAGCACCTGCCGCAACTCTAGAAAATCCAGGAGGTTCTCCTCTCCAGGCGAGATGAGGCCCATTTCCGGTGAGGCGTCTCGAGGCTAATCACACCTAAATTCTGGAACTTCCAAAGGGTCCTTCACACCCTTGCTGCAACTCAAGAAGATCCCCGACATACCGTCTCCACTCGAGAGGAAGCACGAGAGTCCAGCCCACATCCAGAGGAGCCCCGTTTCTGCCTCCTAGCTCGAGAGGAGGGATCCTTTCCATGCGTGCTCGGGAAAGATTTCCCGGCATTTCCGTGGCATCTCAAGAGGAGGAACTCTCTACAGGAAAGGCGAGAGGAACTCGAGGGTCGTGCCACCATTCCCAAAGTCCCCCAGATGTCTCAGTCCATTCCAGGGAAACCTGTTTTCCCTGCACTGCCTCGACTTTCAAGCCCAGGATCGACTCACACCACGGTGGCACGTGGGACAGCCTTGTGGGAAAGCCTCCTGGGAAAGCCTCGAGGGAAAGCGACAGTTCCCTTGATCCTCGCGAATGGAAGCGCGACACTGCTGCTACAGCTCGGGAGGAAAGCGCACGTGCATTCCCCCACTCGAGACGAGGGCTGACTCCACTGGGGAGACTCCAGAAGTACCCCAAGATCCATGTCAGCACTGGACAGGAATCCTCAGGTTCCAGCACCCACTCCACACAAGGTCTTAGGCCCCGGCATCGACGGGAGAGGAATCCCGAGAGGCCCCCGAGCAACTCGCAAGGGGACTGGCCTTTCCTGAGGCCACCAGAGCGGGTCCCTGAGGGCCCAGTCGTAAGACTAGAGCACCTGCTGCAATTCGAGAAAATCCAGGAGGTTCTCCCCTCCCGGCGAGTTGAGGCCCATTTCCGCTGAGGCGTCTCCAGGCTAATCACACCTAACCTCTGGAACTTCCACAGGGTTCTTCACACCCTTGCTGCAACTCAAGAAGTTCCCCGATATACCAGTCTCCACACAAGAAGAAGCACTAGAGTCCCGCCCACATCCAGAGGAGCCCCGTTTCCGCCTCCTGGCTTGAGACGAGGGATCCTTTCCCTGCGTGGTCGGGTAAGAATTCCCGGCGTTCCCGTCGCA
This sequence comes from Capra hircus, assembly GCF_001704415.2. Taxonomy (NCBI): domain Eukaryota; kingdom Metazoa; phylum Chordata; class Mammalia; order Artiodactyla; family Bovidae; genus Capra; species Capra hircus. The sequence continues at coordinate 6,526 of NW_017194079.1, forward strand.
TCTCAAGAGGAGGCGCTCTCCACAGGAAAGGCGAGAGGAACTCCAGGTTCGTGCCACCATTCCCAGAGTCCCCCAGATGTCTCAGTCCATTCCAGGGAAACCTGTTTTCCCTGCACTGCCTCGACTTTCAAGCTGAGGATCGACTCACACCACGGTGGCACGTGGGACAGCCCTGTGGGAAAGCCCTGTGGGAAAGCCTCGAGGGAAAGCCACTGATCCCCTTGATCGACTCGACGCGGAAATATGACACTCCTGCTACAGCTCGGGAGGAAAGCGCACGTGCATGCCCCCACACGAGACGAGGACTGACTGCCTTGCGGAGACTCCAGAAGTACACCATGATCCATTTCAGCACTGGAGAGGAATCCTCAGTTTCCCGGCACCGACTCCACACAAGGTCTTAGGCCCCGGCATCGATGGGAGAGGAATCCCGAGAGGCCCCCGAGCAACTCGCAAGGGGACTGGCCTTTCCTGAGGCCACCAGAGCGGGTCCCTGAGGTCCCCGACGTAAGTCGATAGCACCTGCCGCAACTCGGAGAAAATCCAGGAGGTTCTCCCCTCCAGGCGAGATGAGGCCCATTTCCGCTGAGGCGTCTCCAAGCTAATCACACCTAACCTCTGGAACTTCCAAAGTGTTCTTCACACCCCTTGCTGCAACTCTAGAAGTTCCCGGACATACCTGTCTCCACTCGAAAGGAAGCACGAGAGTCCCGCCCACATCCAGAGGAGCCCCATTTCCGCCTCCTAGCTCGAGAGGAGGGATCCTTTCCCTTCGTGCTCGGCGAAAGAATTCCCGTCATTCCCATCGCATTTCAAGGGGAGGCGCTCTTCACAGGAAAGGCGAGAGGGACTCCAGGGTCGTGCCACCATTCCCAGAGTCCCCCAGATGTCTCAGTCCATTCCAGGGAAACCTGTTTCCCTGCACTCCCTCGACTTTCAAGCGAGGATCGACTCCAAACCGCGGTGGCACGTGGGAGAGCCCTGTGGGAAAGCCCTGTGGGAAATCCTCGAGGAAAAGCCACAGATCCCTTGATCCAAGCAAAGGGAAGCGTGACACTGCTGCAAAAGCTGGGGAGGAAAGCGCACGTGCATGCCTCCCTTCGAGACGAGGACTGACTCCACTGGGGAGACTCCAGAAGTACCCCAAGATCCATGTCAGCACTGGAGAGGAATCCTCACGTTCCGGCACTGACTCCACACAAGGACTTAGGCCCCGGCATCGACGGGAGAGGAATCCCGAGAGGCCCCCGGACAACTCGCATGGGGAATGGCCTTTCCTGAGGCCACCAGAGCGGGTCCCTGAGGTCCCCGTCGTAAGTCGAGACCACCTGCCGCAACTCTAGAAAATCCAGGAGGTTCTCCTCTCCAGGCGAGATGAGGCCCATTTTCCGCTGAGGCGTCTCGAGGCTAATCACACCTAAATTCTGGAACTTCCAAAGGGTCCTTCACACCCTTGCTGCAACTCAAGAAGATCCCCGACATTACCGTCTCCACTCGAGAGGAAGCACGAGAGTCTAGCCCACATCCAGAGGAGGCCCCGTTTCTGCCTCCTAGCTCGAGAGGAGGGATCCTTTCCATGCGTGCTCGGGAAAGATTCCCGGCGTTCCGTGGCATCTCAAGAGGAGGAACTCTCTACAGGAAAGGCGAGAGGAACTCGAGGGTCGTGCCACCATTCCCAAGAGTCCCCAGATGTCTCAGTCCATTCCAGGGAAACCTGTTTTCCCTGCACTGCCTCGACTTTCAAGCCCAGGATCGACTCACACCACGGTGGCACGTGGGACAGCCTTGTGGGAAAGCCTCCTGGGAAAGCCTCGAGGGAAAGCGACAGTTCCCTTGATCCTCGCGAATGGAAGCGCGACACTGCTGCTACAGCTCGGGAGGAAAGCGCACGTGCATTCCCCCACTCGAGACGAGGGCTGACTCCACTGGGGAGACTCCAGAAGTACCCCAAGATCCATGTCAGCACTGGACAGGAATCCTCAGGTTCCAGCACCCACTCCACACAAGGTCTTAGGCCCCGGCATCGACGGGAGAGGAATCCCGAGAGGCCCCGAGCAACTCGCATGGGGAATGGCCTTTCCTGAGGCCACCAGAGCGAGTCCCTGAGGTCCCCGTCGTAAGACTAGAGCACCTGCTGCAACTCGAGAAAATCCAGGAGGTTCTCCCCTCCCGGCGAGTTGAGGCCCATTTCCGCTGAGGCGTCTCCAGGCTAATCACACCTAACCTCTGGAACTTCCACAGGGTTCTTCACACCCTTGCTGCAACTCAAGAAGTTCCCCGATATACCAGTCTCCACACAAGAAGAAGCACTAGAGTCCCGCCCACATCCAGAGGAGCCCCGTTTCCGCCTCCTGGCTTGAGACGAGGGATCCTTTCCCTGCGTGGTCGGGTAAGAATTCCCGGCGTTCCCGTCGCATCTCAAGAGGAGGCGCTCTCCACAGGAAAGGCGAGAGGAACTCCAGGTTCGTGCCACCATTCCCAGAGTCCCCCAGATGTCTCAGTCCATTCCAGGGAAACCTGTTTTCCCTGCACTGCCTCGACTTTCAAGCTGAGGATCGACTCACACCACGGTGGCACGTGGGACAGCCCTGTGGGAAAGCCCTGTGGGAAAGCCTCGAGGGAAAGCCACTGATCCCTTGATCGACTCGACGGGAAATATGACACTCCTGCTACAGCTCGGGAGGAAAGCGCACGTGCATGCCCCCACACGAGACGAGGACTGACTGCCTTGCGGAGACTCCAGAAGTACACCATGATCCATTTCAGCACTGGAGAGGAATCCTCAGTTTCCGGCACCGACTCCACACAAGGTCTTAGGCCCCGGCATCGATGGGAGAGGAATCCGAGAGGCCCCGAGCAACTCGCAGGGGACTGGCCTTTCCTGAGGCCACCAGAGCGGGGTCCCTGAGGTCCCCGACGTAAGTCGATTAGCACCTGCCGCAACTCGAGAAAATCCAGGAGGTTCTCCCCTCCGGGCGGCGA
>NW_017194080.1:0-9506 GCF_001704415.2 Capra hircus
TTGCAGTGGCGCCTTAAATAAGATAACTTTTTTTAAAGGTTTGGTTTGTGTAGAGGGGGAGGGGGCTCTCCAGGGCGCTCGGCCCGCTGCGTCCTGTAAGCACCCTCCTTCCTCGGGAGGAAGAGGAGTCTCTCTCCTTTTGTTTGCCAATGGCAGAAAATACGATCTGCATAGAAGGTGGAGACCCACTACATTTACCGCTATAGCCTCTCCCATAGGCTATCTAACAGCCTCATGACAGGGGTCCAGAACATTTGTAAATCATATTTTACAGAGCAAAAGCATTTTACAGCCCATGCAAAGTATAGTAAGTTTTTAGCTGTTTTCCTACTCTCTCCCAGGTGTCTAAGTTAACAGTGCCTTCTTCTGGAAACCAGGGACACTGTTCTTGTACAAAGAAAAAAATGAATGAATATTGGAATTTTTAACTTTAATTCCTCGTTTAGTTTAGTAACTGCAAGATTACTCCTATAAAAAGGCTGTCTTTCTTTGATTCACTGTTACCATGTCAGAAAATTAAGTCTTATAGAAAAGTCTACCTCAACAAAAGGTTTTACCTCTGGCGAGGGGGGTTTTGTTTTAACCCTAGGATAGCAGGTTTCTTTCAACCTCTAGAGCACCAGGTTTCTCTTAAACCCTTGAACACTTCCCACTCTTCCTCACCTGTCTATCCTACAGGGGGTCCGCGCACCCTGAGTGGGGTCCTAGCCGTCCCGAACACTCAACACTGGGGGAGTACCCGAAAGTACTCCGGGGGAGTGATTAAGTCACTCCGGGGGAGCAACAGAGAGTGCTCCGGGGGGAGCAACGGAGAGGGCTCCGGGGAGCAGCAGAGAGTGCTCCGGGGGGAGCTTTTTGCTCCGAGGAACCTACCTTCGAATAGCCTGTTCCGGGCGCCACTTGCCGGGGTCCTGGCCCGGTGGATCCAGGGAATTCGAAGGTGGACGGCGTTGGCGTGGAAGACTTGTTTGTTTATTAATGTAAGATTAGATTAAGAAACTATAGTGTAATAAGAAGATTAAGTGGAGGAAGAGGGCTGAATAGCTTGGTTTACGCGGAAGGCCAATAAAATTCCAGACAAGGAATCTGCACCATCTACGTTGGGCCACCGGCGCCCGCTTGAATATCTAAGGGTGCCTCGCCTTAAGCTCCCTTTGGTGCGGGTCTTAACAGCCGGGGCAAGTAAGTAGACCTGGCGAGCCTCTGCGCCCCAGATGGAGATTCAGCCTGAAGTTAAAGTAAAGAGCAGACAGAGGGAAGGGGAGAGAAGAGGAGAGAGAGAGACATGGGGGGAGCCAGAGTCCCAAGAAACCAGGCCGAGAGACTAGTTCGAGAAACTGGTCCGATCCTTTATTGTTCAGAAGGCCTTTTATACTTTTGATAAAACATGGAGATCAACGGGTAACACAGAATTATGTAGCGTTCGCAGCCCAGACTCTTTCTATACATCATTTTGTATACAAAAGCTCTCAGGTGATTTACATTATCTTCTGGCCAAGAAGCTTGTTAACACTTTTTAGCTCTCTTCCTTAATGAATGTTGATTTTGTTTCCCCCGAAGTGTTTTTCTTTAATTTGCATCTCCTTAAAGCATTAAAGTTACATCTCTATAGAAAAGGTGCAGTGGGATATAACAAAGAAGGTACTTAACTCAAAGATCTAATGTTGCTAATACCAGGTCTACTACTTGTTTTTCTATATACCAACTATATCTAAAAATAAAGGATATGAAAATTTGGCAGCAAGCATTGACTCAACAAATGAAACTTTTAATCAGTCCTATTCTAAAGATTTTGACTCTTCGGAAGCCCCCTACATTCTAGGATGTTTTAAAGCTTCCTGGTGCCTCCTGCAGTCAGGAGGCCTCAAACAATCACACTCGCAGAGTCCTGCAGGCAGGCTAGAAAGCCATCGGAGGGGTTTTTAGATTGAAACACTCTTTCAAATGCAGAAGACTGAAACCCTGAATTGACTTTTTCCAGAAAATGTCAGAAGAGTGGAAAAGCAGAGCACAAAAGCCGGCAGATTTTTTGTTGGGGGTACATGCTTAGGAATTTCCAGAGGGGTCCCAGAAGTCTCAGCACGCCTTGTGAATGTCAGCTTCCTTCCTCATGACCTTGTCACGGGCGGGATTCCTCACACTGGCTCCCGGCAGCTTTCCCACAGGGCTGTCCCACGTGCCACCGTGGTGTGAGTCGATACTCGGCTTGAAAGTCGAGGCAGTGCAGGGAAAACAGGTTTCCCTGGTATGGACTGAGACATCTGGGGGACTCTGGGAATGTGGCACGACCCTGGAGTTCCTCTCGCCTTTCCTGTGGAGATCACCTCCACTTGAGATGCGACGGGAAAGCCGGGAATTCTTTCCCGACCACGCAGGGAAAGGATCCCTCCTCTGGAGCTAGGAGGCGGAAACGGGGCTCCTCTGGATGTGGGGCGGGACTCCCGTGCTTCCTCTCGAGTGGAGTCAGGTATATCGGGCAACTTCTTGAGTTGCAGCAAGGGTGTGAAGGACCCTTTGGAAGTTCCAGAGGTTAGGTGTGATTAGCCTCGAGACGCCTCAGTGGAAATGGGCCTCATCTCGCCTGGAGGGCAGAACCTCCTGGATTTTCTCAAGTTGCGGCAGGTGCTCTCGACTTACGATGGGAACTTCAGGGACCCGCTGTGGTGGCGTCAGGAAAGGCCAGTCCCCATGCGAGTTGCTCAGGGGGCCTCTCGGGATACCTCTTCCGGCGATGCTGGGGCCTAGGACCTTGTGTGGAGTCAGTGCCGGAACCTGAGGATTCCTCTCCAGTGCTGACATGGATCTTGGGGTACTTCTGGAGTCTCCCCAGGGGAGTCAGTCCTCGTCTCAAGTGGGGGAATGCACGTGCACTTTCCTTCCGAGCTGTAGCAGCAGTGTCGCACTTCCCTTCGCATGGATCAAGGGATCTGTGGCTTTCCCTCGAGGCTTTCCCACGAGGCTTTCCCACAGGGCTGTCGCACGTGCCACCGTTGTGTGAGTCGATCCTCGGCTTGAAAGTCGAGGCAGTGCAGGGAAAAGAGGTTTCCCTGGAATGGACTGAGACATCTGGGCGGACTCTGGGAATGTGGCACGACCCTGGAGTTCCTCTCGCCTTTCCTGTGAAGAGCGCCTCCACTTGAGATGCGACGGGAACGCCGGGAATTCTTTCCCGACCACGCAGGGAAAGGATCCCTCTTCTCGAGCTAGGAGGCGGAAACGGGGCTCCTCTGGATATGGGCGTGACTCTCGTGCTTCCTCTCGAGTGGATTCGGGTATGTCGGGGAACTTCTTGAGTTGCAGCAAGGGTGTGAAGGACCCTTTGGAAGTTCCAGATGTTAGATGTGATTAGCCTCGAGACGCCTCAGGGGAAATGGGCCTCATCTCGCCTGGAGGGCAGAACCTCCTGGATTTTCTCGAGTTGCGGCAGGTGCTCTCGACTTACGACGGAGACCTCAGGGACCCGCTCTGGTGGCCTCAGGAAAGGCCAGTCCGCATGCGAGTTGCTCGGGGGCCTCTCGGGATTCCTCTCCCGTCGATGCCGGGGCCTAAGACTGCCGGGAGCCAGTGTGAGGTAGCCCGCCCGTGACAAGGTTATGAGGAAGGAAGCTGACATACGCAAGGCGTGCTCAGACTTCAGGGATCCCTCTTGAAATTTTTAAGCACGTACGCCAACAAAAATCTGCCGGTTTTTGTGCTCTGCTTTTTCACTCTTCTGACCTTTTCTGGAAAAAGTCAATTCAGGCCGTTAGTCTTCTGCATTTGAAAGAGTGTTTCAATCCAAAAACCCTCTGATTTCTTTCTAGCCTGCCTGTAGGACTCGTACAGCTGCGCTTGTGATTGTTTGAGGCCTCCTGACCGCAGGAGGCACAGGAAGCTTAAAACATCCTAGGAATGCAGGAGCTTCCGAGGAGTCAAAATCTTTAGAATAGGACTGATTAAAAGTTTCATTTTTTGGGGTCAATGCTTGCTGCCAAATTTTCATATCCTTTATTTTTAGATATAGTTGGTATATAGAAAAACAAGTAGTAGACCTGGTATTAGCAACATTAGATCTTTGAGTTAAGTACCTTCTTTGTTATAACCCACTGCACCTTTGTTCTATAGAGATGTAACTTTAATGCTTTAAGGAGATGCAGATTAAAGAAAAACACTTCAGGGGAAACAAAATTAACATTCATTAAGGAAGAGAGCCAAAAAGTGTTAACAAGCCTCTTGGCCAGAAGATAATGTAAATCACCTGAGACCTTTTGTATACAAAATGATATACAGAAAGAATCTGGGTTGCGAACACTATATAATTTTGTGTTATCCATTGATCTCCATGTTTTATCAAAAGTATAAAAGGCCTTCTGAACAATAAAGGAGGAGGCCAGGGGCCGGGGGCCAGATTCTCGGACCAGCTTCTCGAACTAGTCTCTCAGCCTGGTTTCTTGGGACTCTGGCTCCCCCCGTGTCTTTCTCTCTCTTTCTTCTTCTCTAACTTTCCTTCTCTCTGCTCTTTACTATAACTTCAGGATGAATCTCCACCTGGAGTGCGGAGTCTCGCCAGGTCTACTTACTTGCCCTGGCTGTTAAGACCCGCACGAAAGGGAGCTTAAGGCGAGGCACCCTTAGATATTCAAGCGGGCGCCGGTGGCCAACGTAGGAGGTGCAAATTCCTTGTCTGGAATTTTATTGACCGTCCGAGTAAACCAAGCTATTCAGCCTTCTTCCTCCACTTAATCTTCTTACTACACTATAGTTTCCTAATCTAATCTTACATTAATAAATAAACAAGTCTTTCCACGCCAACGCCGTCCACCCTTCGAATTCCCTGGATCCACCGGGGCTGGACCCCGGCATCAGACCTTGTGTAGAGTCGGTGCCGGAACCTGAGGATTCCTCTCCAGTGCTGACATGGATCTTGGCGTACTTCTGGAGTCTCCCCAGGGGAGTCAGTCCTCGTCTCGAGTGGGGGCATGCACGTGCGCTTTCCTCCGAGCTGTAGCAGCAGTGTCACGCTTCCCTTCGCGTGGATCAAGGGATCTGTGGCTTTCCCACGAGGCTTTCCCACAGGGCTGTCCACGTGCCACCGTGGTGTGAGTCGATCCTCGGCTTGAAAGTCGAGGCAGTGCAGGGAAAACAGGTTTCCCTGGAATGGACTGAGACATCTGGGGGACTCTGGGAATGGTGGCACGACCCTGGAGTTCCTCTTGCCTTTCCTGGGGAGAGCGCCTCCTCTTGAGATGCGAGCGGAAACCGCGCTCCTCTGGGATGAGGGAGGGACTCTCGTGATTCCTCTCGAGTGGATTCGGGTATGTCGGGGAACTTCTTGAGTTGCAGCAAGGGTGTGAAGGACCCTTTGGAAGTTCCAGAGGTTAGGTGTGATTAGCCTCGAGATGCCTCAGCGGAAATGGGCCTCATCTCTCCTGGAGGGGAGAACCTCCTGGATTTTCTCGAGTTGCGGCAGGTGTTCTCGACTTATGACGGGGACCTCAGGGACCCGCTCTGGTGGCCTCAGGAAAGGCCAGTCCCCAGCGAATTGCTCGGGGGCATCTCAGGATTCCTCTCCTGTCTATGCCGGGGCCTAAGACCTTGTGTGAAGTCGGTGCCGGAACCTGAGGTTTCCTCTCCGGTGCTGACATGGATCTTGGGGTATTTCTGGAGTCTCCCCAGGGGAGTCAGTCCTCGTCTCGAGTGGGGGCATGCACGTGCGCTTTACTCCCAAGCTGTAGCAGCAGTGTCGCGCTTCCCTTCGCGTGGATCAAGGGATCTGTGGCTTTCCCTCGAGGCTTTCCCTCGAGGCTTGCCCACAGGTCTGTCCCACGTGTCACCGTGGTGTGAGTCGATCCTAGGCTTGAAAGTCGATTCTGTGCAGGGAAAATAGTTTTCCCTGGAATGGACTGAGACATCTGGGGGACTCTGGGAATGGTGGCACGACCCTGGAGTTCGTCTCGCCTTTCCTGTGGAGAGCACCTCCTCTTGAGATGCGACGGGTACGCCGGGAATTCTTTCCCGACCACGTAGGGAAGGGATCCCTGCTCTCAAGCTATGAGGCGGAAACGGGGCTCCTCTTGATGTGGGCGGGACTCTCGTGCTTCCTCTCGAGAGGAGACGGGTATGTCGGGGAACTTCTTGAGTTGCAGCAAGGATGGGAAGGACCCTTTGTAAGTTACAGAGGTTAGGTGTGATTAGCCTGGAGATGCCTCAGCAGAAATGGGCCTCATCTCGCCTGGAGGGGAGAACCTCCAGGATTTTCTCGAGTTAGGGCAGGTGCTCTCGACTTACGACGGGGATCTCAGGGACCCGCACTGGGGGCCTCAGGAAAGGCCATTCCCCATTCGAGTTGCTCGGGGCCTCTCGCGATTCCTCTTCCGTCGATGCTGGGGCCTAAGAACTTGTGTGGAGTCGGTGCCAGAACCTGAGGTTTCCTCTCCAGTGCTGACATGGATCTTGGGGTACTTCTGGAGTCTCCCCATGGGAGTCACTCCTCATCTCGAGTGGGGGCATGCACCTGCGCTTTCTTCCCGAGGTGTAGCAGCAGTGTCATGCTCCCGACGCCTGGATCAAGGGATCAGTGGCTTTCCCTCGAGGCTTCCTCACGAGGCTTTCCCACAAGGCTTTCCCACGAGGCTTTCCCACAGGGCTGTCCCACGTGCCACCGTGGTGTGAGTCTATCCTTGGCAGGAAAGTCGAGGCAGTGCAGGGAAAACAGGTTTCCCTGGAATGGACTGAGACATCTGGGGGACTCTGTGAATGGTGGCACCACCCTGGAGTTCCTCTCGCCTTTCCTGTGGAGAGCGACTCTTCTTGAGAAGCGACGGGAACGCTGGGTATTCTTTCCCGACCACGAAAGGAAATGATCCCTCCTCTGGAGCTAGGAGGCGGAAACGGGTTCCTCTGGATGTGAGCGGGACTCTCGTGCTTCCTCTCAAGTGGAGACGGGTATGTCGGGGAACTTCTTGAGTTGCAGCAAGGGTGTGAATCACCCTTTGGAAGTTACAGAGGTTTGGTGTGATTAGCCTCGAGACACCTCAGCAGAAATGGGCCTCATCTCGCCTCAGGGGAAATCCACCTGGATTTTCTCTTGTTGCGGCAGGTGCTCTCGACTTCCGATGGGGACCTCAGCGACCCGCCTCTGGTGGCCTCAGGAAAGGCCAGATCCCAGGCGAGGTGTTCGGGGGCCTCTCGGGACTCCTCTCCCGTCGAGGCCGGGGCCTAAGATCTTGTGTGGAGTCGGTGCCGGAACCTGAGGATTCCTCTCCATTGCTGACATGGATCTTGGGCTACTTCTCGAGTCTCCCCAGGGGAGTCTTCGTCGTCTCGAGTGGGGGCATGCACGTGAGCTTTCCTCCCGAGCTGAAGCAGCAGATTCACGCTTCCCTTCCCGGGATCAAGGGATCTGTGGCTATCCCTCGAGGCTTTCCCACGAGGCTTCCCACAGGTTTGTACCACGTGCCACCGTAGTGTGAGTCGTTCCTCGGCATGAAAGTCGAGGCAGTGCAGGGAAAACAAGGTTTCCCTGGAATGGACTGAGACATCTGGGGGTCTCTGGGAATGGTGGCACGACCCTGGAGTTTCTCTCGCCTTTCCTGTGGAGAGCGCCTCCTCTTGAGTTGCGACGGAAACTCCGGAGAATTTTTTACCGAACACGCAGGGAAAGGATCCCTTCTCTCAAGCTAGGAGGGGTAAATGGGGCTCCTCTGGATGAGGGCGGGACACTCGTAGTTCCTCTCGAGTGGAGACGGATATGTTGGGGAACTTCTTGAGATGCAGCAAGGGGTGTGAAGGACCCTTTGGAAGTTCCAGACGTTTAGGTGTGATTAGCCTCGAGACGCCTCAGCGGAAATGGGCCTCATCTCACCTGGAGGGGAGAACCTCCTGGATTTTCTCGAGTTGCGGCAGGTGCTCTCGACCTACGACCGGGACGTCAAGTACGCGCTCTGGTGTCCTCAGGAAAAGGCCAGTCCCTTGCGAGTTGCTCGGGGATCACTCGGGATTCCTCTCTCGTCGATGCCGGGGCCTAAAGACCTTGTGTGGAGTCGTTGCCGGAACCTGAGGATTCCACTCCAGTGCTGACATGGATCTTGGGGTACTTCTGGAGTCTCCCCAGTGGAGTCAGTCCTCGTCTCGAGTGGGGGCATGCACGATGCGTTTTCCTCCCGAGCTGTAGCAGCAATGTCACACTTCCTTCGCGATGTATCAAGGGATCTGTGGCTTTCCTCGAGCTTTCCCACAAGGCTTTCCCACGAGGATTCCCACAGGCTGTCGCACGTGCCACCAGTGGTGTGAGTCGATCCTCGGCTTGAAAGTCGAGGCAGTGCAGGGAAAACAGGTTTCCTGGAATGGACTGAGAAATCTGGGGGACTCTGGGAATGGTGGAACGACCCTGGAGTTCCTCTCGCCTTTCCTGTGGAGAGGCCTCCTCTTGAGATTCAACGGGACGCTGGGAATTTATTCCCGACCACGCAGGGAAAGGATCCCTCCTCTCGAGCTAGGAGCGGAAACGGGGCTCCTCTGGATGTGGGCGGAACTCTCGTGCTTCCTTCTCGAGTGGAGACGGGTATGTCCGGGAACTTCTTGAGTTGCAGCAAGGGTGTGAAGACACGTTTGGAAGTTCCAGAGTGTAGGTGTGATTAGCCTCGGAGACGCCTCAGCGGAAATGGACCTCATCTTGCCTGGAGGGAGAACCTCCTGGATTTTCTTCGAGTTGCGGCAGGTGCTCTCGACTTACGACGGGAACACAGGGACCCCTCTGGTGGCCTCAGGAAAGGCCAGTCCCATGCGAGTTGCACGGGGCCTCTAGGATTCCTCTCCCGTCGATGCCGGGCCTAAGACCTTGTGTGGAGTCGGTGCCGGAACCTGAGGATTCCTCTCCAGTGCTGACATGGATCTTGGCGTACTTCTGGAGTCTCCCCAGGGGAGTCAGTCCTCCTCTAAGTGGTGGCATGCACGTGCGCTTTCCTCCCGAGCTGTAGCAGCAGTGTCACGCTTCCCTTCGCGTGGATCAAGGATCTGTGGCTTTCCCTCCAGGCTTTCCCAGGAGGCTTTTCCACGATGCGTTCCCACAGGGCTGTCCCACGTGCCACCGTGGTGTGAGTCGATCCTCGGCTTGAAAGTCGAGGCAGTGCAGGGAAAACAGGTTTCCCTGGAATGGACTGAGAAATCTGGGGACTCTGGGAATGGGGAACGACCCTGGAGTCCTCTCGCCTTTCCTGTGGAGAGTGCCTCCTCTTGAGATGCAACGGGAACGCCAGAAATTCTTTCCCGAACACGCAGGGAAAGGATCCCTCCTCTCGAGCTAGGAAGCTGAAACGGGGCTCCTCTGGATGTGGGCGGGACTCTCGTGCTTCCTCTCGACTGGAGACGGGTATGTCGGGGAACTTCTTGAGTTGCAGCAAGGGTGTGAAGTACCCTATGGAAGTTCCAGAGGTTAGGTGTGATTAGCCTCCAGACGCCTCAGCGGAAATGGGCCTCATCTCGCCTGGAGGGGAGAACCTCTTGGATTTTCTCGAGTTGTGGCAGGT
>NW_017194081.1:0-9506 GCF_001704415.2 Capra hircus
GGGCGGGCATTCCAGAAAGAGTCTTTCCATCCAGGGAAACCTGTTTTCCCTGCACTGCCTCGACTTTCAAGCCGAGGATCGAACACCACGGTGCACGTGGACAGCCCTGCTTGGGAAAGCCTCGTGGGAAAGCCTCGAGGGAAGCCCTCGTGGGAAAGCCACAGATCCCTTGATCCACGCGAAGGGGGAGCATGACACTGCTGCTACAGCTCGGGAGGAAAGCGCACGTGCATGCCCCCACTCGCGACGAAGACTGACTCCCCTGGGGAGACTTCAGAAGTACCCCAAGATCCATGTCAGCACTGGAGAGGAATCCTCAGCTTCCGGCACCGACTCCACACAAGGTCTTATGCCGGGGTCCAGCCCCGGTGGATCCAGGGAATTCGAACGGTGAACGGCGTTGGCGTGGAAAGACTTGTTTATTTATTAATGTAAGATTAGATTAGGAAACTATAGTGTAGTAAGAAGATTAAGTGGAGAAAGAGGCTGAATAGCTTGGTTTACGCGGAAGGCCAATAAAATTCCAGACAAGGAATTTGCACCACCTACGTTGGGCCACCGCGCCCGCTTGAATATCTAAGGGTGCCTCGCCTTAAGCTCCCTTTCGTGCGGGTCTTAACAGCCGGGGCAAGTAAGTAGACCTGGCGAGCCTCCGCACTCCAGGTGGAGATTCAGCCTGAAGTTAAAGTAAAGAGCAGAGAGAAGGAAAGGTAGAGAAGAAGAAAGAGAGAGAAAGACACGGGGGGAGCCAGAGTCCCAAGAAACCAGGCTGAGAGACTAGTTCGAGAAGCTGGTCCGAGAAACTGGCCCCGGCCCCTGGCCTCCTCCTTTATTGTTCAGAAGGCCTTTTATACTTTTGATAAAACATGGAGATCAATGGATAACACAAAATTATGTAGCGTTCACAACCCAGATTCTTTCTGTATATCATTTTGTATACAAAAGGTCTCAGGTGATTTACATTATCTTCTGGCCAAGAGGCTTGTTACCACTTTTTTGGCTCTCTTCCTTAATGAATGTTAATTTTGTTTCCCCTGAAGTGTTTTTCTTTAATCTGCATCTCCCTTAAAGCATTAAAGTTACATCTCTATAGAACAAAGGTGCAGTGGGTTATAACAAAGAAGGTACTTAACTCAAAGATCTAATGTTGCTAATACCAGGTCTACTACTTGTTTTTCTATATACCAACTATATCTAAAAATAAAGGATATGAAAATTTGGCAGCAAGCATTGACCCAAAAAATGAAACTTTTAATCAGTCCTATTCTAAAGCTTTTGACTCCTCGGAAGCTCCTGCATTCCTAGGATGTTTTAAGCTTCCTGTGCCTCCTGCGGTCAGGAGGCCTCAAACAATCACAAGCGCAGCTGTACGAGTCCTACAGGCAGGCTAGAAAGCCATCAGAGGGTTTTTGGATTGAAACACTCTTTCAAATGCAGAAGACTAACGCCCTGAATTGACTTTTTCCAAGAAAAGGTCAGAAGAGTGAAAAAGCAGAGCACAAAAAACCGGCAGATTTTTGTTGGGGTACCATGCTTAAAAATTTCCAGAGGGGTTCCTGAAGTCTGAGCACGCCTTGCTTATGTCAGCTTCCTTCCTCATAAACTTGTCACGGGCGGGCTTCCTCACACTGGCTCCCGGCAGGCTTAGGCCCCGGCATCGAAGGGGAGGAATCCCGAGAGGCCCCCGAGCAACTCGCATGGGGACTGGCCTTTCCTGAGGCCACCAGAGCGGGTCCCTGAGGTCCCCGTCATAAGTCGAGAGCACCTGCCGCTACTCGAGAAAATCCAGGAGGTTCTCCCCTCCAGGCGAGATGAGGCCCATTTCCGCTGAGGCGTCTCGAGGCTAATCACACCTAACCTCTGGAACTTCCAAAGGGTCCTTCACACCCTTGCTGCAACTCAAGAAGTTCCCCGACATACCCGTCTCCACTCGAGAGGAAGCACGAGAGTCCCGCCCTCATCCAGAGGAGCCCCGGTTTCCGCCTCCTAGCTCGAGAGGAGGGATCCTTCCCATGCGTGGTCGGGAGAGAATTCCCAGGGTTTCCGTCGCATCTCAAGAGGAGGCGCTCTCCACAGGAAAGGCGAGAGGAACTCCAGGGTCGTGCCACCATTCCCAGAGTCCCCCAGATGTCTCAGTCCATTCCAGGGAAACCTGTTTTCCCTGCACTGCCTCGACTTTCAAGCCGAGGATCGACTCACACCACGGTGGCACGTGGGACAGCCCTGTGGGCAAACCTCCTGGGCAAGCCTCGAGTGAAAGCCACAGATCCCTTGATCCACGTGAAGGGAAGCGTGACACTGCTGCTACAGCTCGAGAGGAAATCCCACGTGCATGCCCCCATTCGAGACGAGGACTGACTCCCCTGGGGAGACTCCAGAAGAACCCCAAATCCATGTCAGCACTGGAGAGGAATCCTCAGGTGCCGGCAGCGACTCCACAAAAGGTCTTAGGCCCCGGCATCGACTGGAGAGGAATCCCGAGAGGCCCCCGAAAAACTCGCATGGGGACTGGCCTTTCCTGAGACCACCAGAGCCGGTCGCTGAGGTCCCCGTTGTAAGTCGAGAGCACCTGCCACAACTCGAGAAAATCCAGGAGGTTCTCCCCTCCAGGCCAGATGAGGCCCGTTTCCGCTGAGGCGTCTCGAGGCTAATCACACCTAACCTCTGGAACTTCCAAAGGGTCCTTCACACCCTTGCTGCAACTCAAGAAGTTCCCCGACATACCCGTCTCCACTCGAGAGGAATCACGAGAGTCCCACATTCATCCAGAGGAGCCCCGTTTCCGCCTCCTAGCCTGAGAGGAGGGATCCTTTCCCTGCGTGGTCTGGAAAGAATTCCCGGAGTTCCCGTCGCATCTCAAAAGGAGGCGCTCTCCACAGGAAATGCGAGAGGAACTCCTGGGTCGAGCCACATTCCCAGAATCCCCCAGATGTCTCAGCTCCATTCCAGGGAAACCTGTTTTCCCTGCACTGCGTCGACTTTCAAGCCGAGGATTGACTCACACCACGGTGGCACGTGGGACAGCCCTGTGGGATAGCCTCGTGGGAAAGCCTCGTGGGAAAGCTCGTGGGAAAGCCTCCTTGAAAAGCCACAGATCCCTTGATCCAGGCGAATGGAAGCGCGACACTGCTGCTACAGCTCGGGAGGAAAGCGCACGTGCATGCCCCCACTCGAGACGAGGACTGACTCCACTGGCGAGACTCCAGAAGTACCCCAAGATCCATGTCAGCACTGGAGAGGAATCCTCAGGTTCCGGCACCGACTCCACACAAGATCTTAGGCCCCGGCATCGACGAGAGAGGAATCCCGAGAGGCCCCCGAGCAACTCGCATGGGGACTGGCCTTTCCTGAGGCCACCAGAGTTGGTCCCTGAGGTCCCCGTCCTAAGTCGAGAGCACCTGCCGCAACTCGAGAAAATTCAGGAGGTTCTCCCCTCCAGGCGAGATGAGGCCCATTTCTGCTGAGGCGTCTCGAGGCTAATCACACCTAACCTCTGGAGCTTCCAAAGGGTCCTTCACACCCTTGCTGCAACTCAAGAAGTTCCCCGATATACCCGTCTCCACTCGAGAGGAAGCACGAGAGTTCTGCCCACATCCAGAGGAGGCCCGTTTCCGCCTCCTTGGTCAAGCGGAGGGATCCTTTCCCTGCGTGGTCCGGGAAAGAATTCCCGGCGTTCCCGTCGCGTCTCAAGAGGAGGCACTCTCCACAGGAAACGGCGAGAGGAACTCCAGTGTCGTGACACCAGTCCCAGAGTCCCCCAGATGTCTCAGTCCATTCCAGGGAAACCTGTTTTCCTTGCACTGCCTCGACTTTCAAGCCGAAGATCGACTCACACCACGGTGGCACGTGGGACAGCCCACTGGGAAAGCCTCGTGGGAAAGCCTCGTGGGAAAGCCTCGAGGGAAAGCCACAGATCCCTTGATCCACGAGAAGGGAAGCATGACAGTGCTGCTACAGCTCGAGACGAGGACTGACTCCCCTGGGGAGACTGCAGAAATACCCCAAGATCCATTGCAGCACTGGAGAGGAATCCTCAGGTTCCGGCACCGGATTCCACACAAAGTCTTAGGCCCCGGCATCGACGGGAGAGGTTCCCGAGAAGCCCCCGAGCAACTTACATGGGGACTGGCCTTTCATGAGGCCACCAGAGCGGGTCTCTGAGGTCCAAGTCGTAAGTCGAGAGCTCCTGCTGCAACTCGAGAAAATCCAGGAGGTTCTCCCCTCCAGGCGAGATGTGGCCCATATCCGATGAGGCATCTTGATGCTAATCAACAAGCGTCTGGAACTAACAAACGGGCCTTCAAACCCTAGCTGCAACTCAAGAAGTTCCCCGAAATACCCCTCTCCACTCGAGAGGAAGCACGAGATTCTTGCCCACATCCAGAGGAGCCCGTTTCAGCCTCATAGCTCGAGAGGAAGGATCCTTTCCCTGCGTTATCCGGAAAGAATTCCCGGCGTTCCCCTCGGCATCTCAAGAGGAGGCGCAACCACAGGAATGGCGATAGGAACTCCAGGGTCTTGCCACCATTCCCAGAGTCCCCCAGATGTCTCAGGCCATTCCAGGGAAACCTGTTTCCCTTTCACTGCCTCGACTTTCAAGCCGAGGATTGACTCACACCACGGTGGCAACGTGGGACAGCCCTGTGGGAAAGCCTCGTGGGAAAGCCTCGTGTGAAAGCCTCAAGGGAAAGCCACATAATCCTTGATCCACCCGAAGGGAAGCGCGACAATGCTGCTACAGCTCGGGAAGGAAATCGCACGTGCATGCCCCCACTCGAGACGAGGACTGACTCCCCTGGGGAGACTCCAGAAGTACCCCAAGATCCATGTCAGCACTGGAGAGGAATCCTCAGGTTCCGGCACCCACTCCACACGAGATCGTAGGCCCCGGCATCGACGGGAGAGGAATCCCGAGAGGCCCCGAGCAACTCGCATAGGGATTGGACTTTCCAAAGGCCACAAGAGCAGGTACCTGAGGTCCCCGTCGTAAGTCTGAGAGCACCTATCGCAACTCGAGAAAATCCTGGAGGTTCTCCCTTCCAGGCGAGATGAGGCCCATTTCCACTGAGGCGTTTCGAGGCCAATCACACCTAACCTCTGGAACTTACAAAGGGTCCTTCACATCCTTACTGCAACTAAAAAAGTTCCCCGACATACCCGTCTCCACTCGAGAGGAAGCTCGAGAGTCCCGCCCACATCCAGAGGAGCCCCGTGTCCGCCTCCTAGCTCTAGAGGAGGGATCCTTTCCCTGCGTGTTCGGGAAAGAATTCCCGGCAGTTCCGGTCGCATCTCAAGAGGAGGCTCTTTCGACAGGAAAGACGAGGGAACTCCAGGGTCGTGACACCATTACCTGAGTCCCACAGATGTCTCAGTCCATTCCAGGGAAATGTGTTTTCCCTGCACTGCCTCGACTTTCAAGCCGAGCATCGACTCACACCACGGTGGCACGTGGGACAGCCCTATGGGAAAGCCCCGTGGGAAAGCCTCGTGGTAAAGTCTCGAGGGAAAGCCACAGATCCCTTGATCCACGCGAAGGGAAGCGAGACTCTGCTGCTACAGCTCTGGAGGAAAGCGCACGTGCATGCCCCCACTCGGGACGAGGACTGACTCCCCTGGGGAGACTCCAGAAGTACCCCAAGATCCATGTCAGCACTGGACAGAAATCCTCAGGTTCCGGCACCGACTCCAAACAAGATCTTAGGCCCCGGCATCGACGAGAGAGGAATCCCGAGAGGCCCCCGAGCAACTCGCATGGGGACTGGCCTTTCCTGAGGCCACCAGAGTGACTCCCCACGGGGAGTGGGTCCCTAGCAGTGTCATGCTTCCCTTCGCGTGGATCAAGGAATCTGTGGCTTTCCCTCGAGGCTTTCCCACGAGGCTTTCCCAGTGGGCTGTCCCACGTGCCACCGTGGTGTGAGTCGATCCTAGGCTTGAAAGTCAAGGCAGTGCAAGGAAAACAGGTTTCCCTGGAATGGACTGAGACATCTGTGGAACTCTGGGAATGGTGGCACGACACTGGAGTTCCTCTCGCGTTTCCTGTGGAGAGTGCCCCGAGCAACTTGCATGGGGACTGGCCTTTCATGAGGCCAACAGAGCGGGTCTCTGAGGTCCAAGTCGTAAGTCGAGAGCTCCTGCTGCAACTCGAGAAAATCCAGGAGGTTCTCCCCTCCAGGCGAGATGTGGCCCATATCCGATGAGGCGTCTCGAGGCTTATCAACAAGCGTCTGGAACTAACAAACGGGCCTTCAAACCCTAGCTGCAACTCAAGAAGTTCCCCGAAATACCCCTCTCCACTCGAGAGGAAGCACGAGAGTCCCGCCCACATCCAGAGTAGCCCCGTTACTGCCTCCTAGCTCGAGAGGAGGGATCCTTTCACTGAGTGGTCGGTCAAGTATTCCCGGAGTTCCCGACTCATCTCAAGAGGAGGCGCTATCCACAGGAAAGGCGAGAGGAACTCCAAGGTTCGTGCACCAATTCCCAGAGTCCCCCAGATGTCTCAGTCCATTCCAGGGAAACCTGTTTCCCTACACTGCCTCGACTTTCAGGACGAGGATCCACTCACACCACGGTGGCACTTGGCACAGCCCTTAGGGAAATCCTCGAGGGAAAGCCACAGATCCCTTGATCCATGCAAAGAGAAGCGTGACACTGCTGCTACAGCTTGGGAGGAAAGCGCACGTGCATGCCTCCACTCGAGATGAGGACTGACTCCCCTGGGGAGACTCCAGAAGTACCCCAAGATCTATGTCAGCACTGGAGAGGAATCCTCAGGTTCCGGCACCGACTCCACACAAGGTCTTAGACCCCCGGCATCGACGGGAGAGAAATCCCGAGAGGCCCCCGAGGCAACTCGCATGGGGACTGGCCTTACCTGAGGCCACCAGAGCGGGTCCCTGAGGTCCCCGTCGTAAGTCGAGAGCACCTGCACCAACTCGAGAAAATGCAGGAGGTTCTCCCCTCCAGGGGAGATGAGGCCCATTTCCTCTGAGGAGTCCCCAGGCTAATTACACCTAACCTCTGGAACTTTCAAAGGGTCCTTCACACCATTGCTGCAACTCAAGAAGTTCCCCGACGTACCCGTCTCCACTCGAGAGGAAGCACGAGAGTCCCGCCCACATCCAGAGGAGCCCCGTTTCCGCCTCATAGCTCGAGAGGAGGGATCTTTCCCTGCGTGGTCGGGAAAGAATTCCCGGCGTTCCCGTCGCATCTCAATTGGAGGCGCTCTCCACAGGAAAGGAGAGAGGAACTCCAGGGTCGTGCCACCATTCCCAGAGTCTTCCAGATGTCTCAGTCCATTCCAGGGAAACCTGTTTTCCCTGCACTGCCTCGACTTTCAAGCCGAGGATCGACTCACACCTCGGTGGCACGTGGGACAGCCCTGTGGGAAAGCCTGGTGGGAAAGCCTCGTGGGAAAGTCTCGTGGGAAAGCCTCGAGGGAAAGCCACAGATGCTTTGATCCACGCGAATGGAAGCTTGACAGTGCTGCTACAGCTCGGGAGGAAAGTTCACGTGCATGCCCTTACTCGAGACGAGGACTGACTCCCCTGTGGAGACTCCAGAAGTACCCCAAGTTCCATGTCAGCACTGGAAAGAATCCTCAGGTTCCGGCACCGACTACACAAGGTCTTAGGCCCTGGCATCGACGGGAGAGGAATCCCGAGAGGCCCCCCGAGCAACTCACATGGGGACTGTCCTTTCCTGAGGCCACCAGAGCGGATCCTTGAGGTCCCTGTCGTAGGATGAGAGCACCTGCAGCAACTTGAGAAAATACAGGAGGTTCTCCCTTCCAGGCGAGATGAGGCCCATTTCCGCTGAGGTGTCACAAGGCTAATCACTCCTAACCTCTGGAACTTCCAAAGGGTCCTTCACACCCTTGCTGCAACTCAAGAAGATCCCCAACAAACCCGTCTCCACTCGAGAGGAAGCACGAGAGTCCCGCCCACATTCAGAGGAGCCCCGTTTCCGCGTCATAGCTCGAGAGGAGGGATCCTTTCCCTCCGAGGTCGGGAAAGAATTCTCGGCATTCCCGTCGCATCTCAAGAGGGGACGCTTTACACAGGAAAGGCGTGAGGAACTCCAGGGTCGTTCCACCATTCCCAGAGTCCCCCAGATGTCTCAGGCCATTCCAGGGAAACCTGTTTTCCCTGCACTGCCTCGACTTTCAAGCCGAGGATCGTCTCACACGACGGTGGCACGTGGGACAGCCCTGTGGGAAAGCCTCGTGGGAAAGTCTCATGGGAAAGCCTCGAGGGAAAGCCACAGATCCCTTGATCCACGTGAAGGGAGCGTGACACTGCTGCTACAGCTCGGGAGGAAAGCGCACGTGCATGCCCCACTCGAGACGAGGAATGACTCCCCTGAGGAGACTCCAGAAGTACCCCAAGATCCATGTCAGCACTGGAGAGGAATCCTCAGGTTCCAGCACCGACTCCAAGCAAGGTCTTAGGCCCGGGCATCGACGGGAGAGGAATCCCGAGATGCCGCCGTGCAACTCGCATGGGGACTGGCCTTTCCTGAGGCCACCAGAGAGGGTCCCTGAGGTCCCCGTCGTAAGTCGAGAGCACCTGCAGCAACTCGAGAAAATCCAGGAGGTTCTCCCTTCCAGGCGAGATGAGGCCAATTTCCCCTGAGGCGTCTCGAGGCTAATCACACCTAACCTATGGAACTTCCAAGGAGTCCTTCAAACCCTTGCTGCAACTCAAGAATTTCCCCGAATACCCGTCTCCAGTCGAGAGGAAGCACGAGAGTCCCACCACATCCAGAGGAGCCTCGTTTCCGCCTCATGGCTCGAGAGGAGGGATCCTTTCACTGCGTGGTCGGGAAAGAATTCCCGGCATTCCCCTCGCATCTCAAGAGGAGGCGATCTCCACAGGAAAGGCGAGAGGAACTCCAGGGTCGTGCCACCATTCCCAGAGTCCCCCAGATGTCTCAGTCCATTCCAGGGAAACCTGTTTTCCCTGCACTGCCTCGACTTTCAAGCGAGGATCGACTCACACGACGGTGACACGTGGGTCAGCCCTGTGGGAAAGCCTCGTGGGAAAGCCTCGTGGGAAAGCCTCGTGGGAAAAGCCTCGTGGGAAAACCTCGAGGGAAAGCCACAGATTCCTTGATCCACGCGAAGGGAAGCGTGACACTGCTGCTACAGCTCTGAAGGAAAGCGCAACTGCATGCCCCACACGAGACGAGGACTGACTCCCCTGGGGGGAGACTCCAGAAGTAACCCAAGATCCATGTCAGCACTGGAGAGGAATCCTCAGGTTCAGGCACCGATTCACACAAGGTCTTAGGCCCCGGAATCGACGGGAGAGGAATCCCGAGAGGCCCCCGAACAAATCGCAAGGGGATGGCCTTCCTGAGGCCACCAGAGCAGGTCCCTTTAGGTGCCAGGCATAAGTCAAGAGCAGCCTGCCGCAACTCGAGAAACACAGGAGGTTCTTCCATCCAGGCGACATGGGCCCATTTCCGCTGAGGAGTCTCGAGGCAATCACACCTAACCTCTGGAACTT
>NW_017194082.1:0-9506 GCF_001704415.2 Capra hircus
AGCAGGAGTGGCAATACTCATATCCGATAAAATAGACTTTAACCAAAGGCTGTGAAAAGAGACAAAGAAGGCCACTACATAATGATCAAAGGAACAATCCAAGAAGAAGAATATTAACAATTATAAATATATATGCACCCAATATAGGAGCACGCAATATGTAAGACAAATGCTAACAAGTATGAAAGGGGAAATCAACAATAACACAATAATAGTGGAGACTTTAATACCCCACTCACACCTATGGACAGATCAACTAAACAGAAAATTAACAAAGAAACGCAAACTTTAAATGATACATTAGATCAGTTAGACCTAATTGATATCTATAGGACATTTCACCCCAAAACAATGAATTTCACCTTTTTTTCAAGTGCTCATGGAACCTTCTCCAGGATAGATCACATCCTGGGCCATAAATCTAAACTTGATAAATTCAAAAAAATCGAAATCATTCCAAGCATCTTTTCTGACCATAATGCATTAAGATTAGATCTCAATTACAGGAGAAAAACTATTAAAAAATTCCAACATATGGAGGTTGAACAACACACTTCTGAATAACCAACAAATCACAGAAGAAATCAAAAAAGAAATCAAAATATGCATAGAAACTAATGAAAATGAAAACACAACAACCCAAAACCTGTGGGACACTATAAAAGCAGTGCTAAGAGGAAAGTTCATAGCAATACAGGCATACCTCAAGAAACAAGAAAAAAGTCAAATAAATAAACCTAACTCTACAACTAAAGCAACTAGAAAAGGAAGAATTGGAGAACCCCAGAGTTAGTAGAAGGAAAGAAATCTTAAAAATTAGGGCAGAAATAAATGCAAAAGAAACAAAAGAGACCATAGCAAAAATCAACAAAGCCAAAAGCTGGTTCTTTGAAAGGATAAATAAAATTGACAAACCATTAGCCAGACTCATCAAGAAGCAAAGAGAGAAAAATCAAATCAATAAAATTAGAAATGAAAATGGAGAGATCACAACAGACAACACAGAAATACAAAGGATCATAAGAGACTACTATCAGCAGTTGTATGCCAATAAAATGGACAACGTGGAAGAAATGGACAAATTCTTAGAAAAGTACAATTTTCCAAAACTGAACCAGGAAGAAATAGAAAATCTTAACAGACCCATCACAAGCACGGAAATTGAAACTGTAATCAGAAATCTTCCAGCAAACAAAAAGCCCAGGTCCAGACGGCTTCACAGCTGAATTCTACCAAAAATTTCGAGAAGAGCTAACACCTATCCTCCTCAAACTCTTCCAGAAAATTGCAGAGGAAGGTAAACTTCCAAACTCATTCTATGAGGCCACCATCACCCTAATACCAAAACCTGACAAAGATGTCACAAAAAAAAGAAAACTACAGGCCAATATCACTGATGAACATAGATGCAAAAATCCTCAACAAAATTCTAGCAATCAGAATCCAACAACACATTAAAAAGATCATACACCATGACCAAGTGGGCTTTATCCCAGGGATGCAAGGATTCTTCAATATCCGCAAATCAATCAATGTAATTCACCACATTAACAAATTGAAAAATAAAAACCATATGATTATCTCAATAGATGCAGAGAAGGCCTTTGACAAAATTCAACATCCATTTATGATAAAAACTCTCCAGAAAGCAGGAATAGAAGGAACATACCTCAACATAATAAAAGCTATATATGACAAACCCACAGCAAACATTATCCTCAATGGTGAAAAATTGAAAGCATTTCCCCTAAAGTCAGGAACAAGACAAGGGTGTCCACTTTCACCGCTACTATTCAACATAGTTCTGGAAGTTTTGGCCACAGCAATCAGAGCAGAAAAAGAAATAAAAGGAATCCAAATTGGAAAAGAAGAAGTAAAACTCTCACTGTTTGCAGATGACATGATCCTCTACATGGAAAACCCTAAAGACTCCACCAGAAAATTACTAGAGCTAATCAATGAATATAGTAAAGTTGCAGGATATAAAATCAACACACAGAAATCCCTTGCATTCCTATACACGAATAATGAGAAAGTAGAAAAAGAAATTAAGGAAACAATTCCATTCACCATTGCAACGAAAAGAATAAAATACTTAGGAATATATCTACCTAAAGAAACTAAAGACCTATATATAGAAAACTATAAAACACTGATGAAAGAAATCAAAGAGGACACTAATAGATGGAGAAATATACCATGTTCATGGATCGGAAGAATCAATATAGTGAAAATGAGTATACTACCCAAAGCAATTTACAAATTCAATGCAATCCCTATCAAGCTACCAGCCAACATTTTTCACAGAACTAGAACAAATAATTTCAAGATTTGTATGGAAATACAAAAAACCTCGAATAGCCAAAGCAATCTTGAGAAAGAAGAATGGAACTGGAGGAATCAACTTGCCTGACTTCAGGCTCTACTACAAAGCCACAGTCATCAAGACAGTATGGTACTGGCACAAAGACAGACATATAGATCAATGGAACAAAATAGAAAGCCCCAGAGATAAATCCACACACATATGGACACCTTATCTTTGACAAAGGAGGCAAGAATATACAATGGAGTAAAGACAATCTCTTTAACAAGTGGTGCTGGGAAAACTGGTCAACCACTTGTAAAAGAATGAAACTAGATCACTTTCTAACACCCCACACAAAAATAAACTCAAAATGGATTAAAGATCTAAATGTAAGATCAGAAACTATAAAACTCCTAGAGGAGAACATAGGCAAAACACTCTCAGACATAAATCACAGCAGGATCCTCTATGATCCACCTCCCAGAATTCTGGAAATAAAAGCAAAAATAAACAAATGGGATCTAATTAAAATTAAAAAGCTTCTGGCACAACAAAGGAAAATATAAGCAAGGTGAAAAGACAGCCTTCTGAATGGGAGAAAAATAATAGCAAATGAAAGCAACTGACAAACAACTAATCTCAAAAATATACAAGCAACTTCTGCAGCTCAATTCCAGAAAAATAAACGACCCAATCAAAAAAATGGGCCCAAAGAACTAAATAGACATTTCTCCAAAGAAGACATACGGATGGCTAACAAACACATGAAAAGATGCTCAACATCTCTCATTATTAGAGAAATGCAAATCAAAACCACAATGAGGTACCACTTCACACCAGTCAGAATGGCTGTGATCCAAAAATCTGCAAGCAATAAATGCTGGAGAGGGTGTGGAGAAAAGGGAACCCTCCTACACTGTTGGTGGGAATGCAAACTAGTACAGCCACTATGGAGAACAGTGTGGAGATTCCTTAAAAAATTGCAAATAGAACTACCTTATGACCCAGCAATCCCACTTCTGGGCATACACACTGAGGAAACCAGAATTGAAAGAGACACATGTACCCCAATGTTCATCGCAGCACTGTTTATAATAGCTAGGACATGGAAACAACCTAGATGTCCATCAGCAGATGAATGGATAAGAAAGCTGTGGTACATATACACAATGGAGTATTACTCAGCCGTAAAAAAGAATTCATTTGAATCAGTTCTGATGAGATGGATGAAACTGGAGCCGATTATACAGAGTGAAGTAAGCCAGAAAGAAAAACACCAATACAGTATACTAACGCATATATATGAAATTTAGGAAGATGGCAATGACGACCCTGTATGCAAGACAGGGAAAGAGACACAGATGTGTATAATGGACTTTTGGACTCAGAGGGAGAGGGAGAGGGTGGGATGATTTGGGAGAATGACATTCTAACATGTATACTATCATGTAAGAATTGAATCACCAGTCTATGTCTGATGCAGGATACAGCATGCTTGGAGCTGGTGCATGGGGATGACCCAGGAGATGTTATGGGGAGGGAGGTGGGAGGGAGGTTCATGTTTGGGAACGCATGTAAGAATTAAAGATTTTAAAATTTAAAAAAATAAAAAAATAAAAAAACATAACCTAAAAAAAATAATAAAATAAAATAAAATAAAACACTGCAATTCAGTTGCTCAGTCGTGTTTGACTCTTTAGGACCCCAATGGCTCAACATCTCTGAGATATGCCCATATTGGCTCTTCACTTTGGGTCATATTGTTTGTTCATTTATCTATATTTAAATTTATTTATTTTTAATTGGAAGATAATTGCTTTACAATATTATGTTGGTTTCCGCCATACATCTCCATGAATCAGCCATAGGTACACATATGTCCCCTCCTTCTTGGGCCTCCTCTCCTACCTCCCACCCCATCCACCCCTCTAGGTTGTCACAGAGCACTGGGTCTGAGCTCCCTGGGTTATAGAGCAACTTCCCATCAGTGATCTATTTTACACCTGGTAATGGAAATGTTTCAATTCTCCTCTCTCAATTCGTCCCACCCTCTCCTTTCCCAACTGTGGACACAGTCTGTTCTCTATGTCTGTGTCTCTACTGCTGCCCTACAGAGAGGTTCATCAGTACCACCATCTTTCTAGATTCCATACATATGTGTTAATATATAATATCTATTCTCTTTCTGACTTACTTCACTCTGTATTAAAAGGTCTAGGTCCATTAAGCTCATTAGAACTGAGTCAAATGCATTCCTTTTTATGGCTGTGGGTCATATCATTTAATCAATATAAAAAGTGGACAATTTTTCTGCCCTGGAGAATTGTCAACATTGTGGTTTTTGTTGATTGTGTTTTCACTCGAAATGTGAATCTGTCCCTTATGTTCATGATGAGCTGCGGTTGATCTAGAGGCTTGAGGACTTTCTGACTCAGCGTTTCATCGGGGCTGTGTTCCGGGCGTTGTTCTGTGTTGCCTGTTACAGCGCACTGGGCAGGATGGGATATCTGGCTGTCCTCCAGCGGTAAGGGAAGAGCAGCAATCAGGTGATGTCAGCCTCCTCCATCAGAGTTTCATCTGACAGAATCAGTCACATTAATTGTGTCCTAAATCTGATTTCATTAGAGCTTGCAAGACAGTGACTTTGCCTAATTCTGTTCATCCTTCTCCATCTATTTTTAAATTAATTTAATAACTTCGGTTTGTTTTAATGACAATACTTTGGCCACCTGATGCGAAGAGCTGACTCATTTGAAAAGACTCTGATGCTGGGAAAGATTGAAGGCAAGAGGGGAAGGGGATGACAAAGGATGAGATGGTTGGATGGCATCACCAACTCGGTGGACATGAGTTTGAGTAAACTCTGGGAGTTGGTGATGGACAGGAGGCCTGGCATGCTGCAGTCCATGGGGTCGCAAAGAGTCGGACATGACTGAGAGACTGAACTGGACTGAATAAATTTGCTACTCAATATCTTGACCTCCAGCTCTCCTTCACTGCACTTCAGTTGCTCGTTCCCACAAACAGTCCTCCACTTCATTATTACCAGCATCTTCAGTGTCTATCGTCTCAATTTCAAGCATTCTGTTTGCAACAACACCTTTTTATTTTGACTTCCCCGTTTCTCGTCCCATCTTTTAGTTCCACTCAACTGTAACCATTTATCAATCAACCACTACTTCCCATCCCCTTCACTCACTTCTGGCAATGCAGGAGGTTTGCTGTTGTTGTTGTTGTTTTCAATTAAGAACTTTTCCTCATCAACTCTACTGTGTAACTCTTAGGGTCTGTGACAGAAGAGTAAAGTGCTTATTACACAGTGGGATTCTATAGCTCAGTGAAGCTGGAAGAAAAGATGAAAATGACGATTGTCTTTCTCACTGTAAAATAACCCACTT
This sequence comes from Capra hircus, assembly GCF_001704415.2. Taxonomy (NCBI): domain Eukaryota; kingdom Metazoa; phylum Chordata; class Mammalia; order Artiodactyla; family Bovidae; genus Capra; species Capra hircus. Next base: position 5,707 of record NW_017194082.1, read on the forward strand.
TATCTGTTATTATGCTCTTTTTCTTAAAATCGACTTTGTCTGATATTAATACTGCTCTGCTAGCTTTCTATGTTACTCTTTGCATGATGTATCTGTTCCTTTCCTTCTACTGCCAACGTATCTCTTTTCTCATGTTTAAATTGCAGCTCTTTTTTCTAAAGAAAGATTTGAGTTGCCAGATAACAGGACATGAATTTGTAATTACAAATCCTCCCACAAAGCAAAGCTCAGGCTCAGATGACTTCTCTGCTCAAATTTTATCAAATAGTTAAAGAAAAAATAATATGGACACTTTATAAGCTCTGTCAGAAAAAAAAAAAGGAATATGAGAAGATGTTTAAAGTCATGAGTTGTTCAATAAAGCTGATTAGGTTTTCAATTTTTTTTTAAGTGAAATTCTTTCTTTAAATTCATTTTTAATCTCTTTTTCTTGTTTTTTGGCCACATTGCACAGTTTTTAGCATCTTAGTTCCCTGACTGGGAACTGAACTCGGGCCATGGCAGTGAAAGTGCAGAGTCTTAACTCCTGGACCTCCAGGGATACCCTAAGTGTAACATTTTTTCTTTTGTTTTTAATATATGGATTTTTTATGTGGACCATTTTTACAGTTTTTAATGCTTCTATTTTATGTTTTGGTTTTTTGGTCATGAGGCATGTGGCATCTTAGTTCCACAACCAGGGATCAAACAGGCACCCCTGCATAAGAAGGCCAGGCCTTAACCACTGGACGGCCAGGAAAGCCCCTAAAGTGCAACTCTTGTCATAATATGGGCTTCCCTGGTAGCTCAGTTGGTAAAGAATCCGCCTGCAATGCAGGAGACCCCAGTTCGATACCTGGCTCAGGAAGATTCGCTGGAGAAGAGATAGGCTACCCACTCTAGTGTCTTGGGCTTCCCTGGTAGCTCAACTGGTAAAGAATCCACCTGCAATGTGGGAGACCTGGGTTCAGTCCCTGGGTTGGGAAGATCCCCTGGAGAAGGGAAAGGCTGACTACTCCAGTATTCTGGCCTGGAGAGTTTCATGGACTGTATAGTCCATAGGGTCACAAAGAGTCGGAAACAACTGGGCAACTTTCACTTTCTTGTCACAATATATGGTTACCTGTGTTTCCTTCCCATGTGACAGCTTATGTGTTTTCACTGGAAACAGGCACAAGGAGGCATTGCTTATATTCAAGTTAATATTTTATTTCTTCCTTTGGTTTCTGGTTACATTTTTGTACATTTTTCATGAAAATTCACTTTTCTGGATGTGTATTATGCTTTTAAATGTTTCTGTCAGCATTTACAGCATTGAAGTCACTTTGTCCACTAGCAATAAATACACAGCCATAAATGCATTCCGCCTTCACAGTCCATAGAGGCTCACAGTGCCCCTCGAACCAGCAGATCTTCCAGTGCATGGAGGGATTCCACACAGCATCCATGTCCTGTAGTTAAGACAATTCATCACTAGGGATGTTTCTCTTAAGTCTGAGAAGTGGAGGCTGCTGGCTGTTGATCATTGTTCTCCTCCAGGCTGTGTCGGATCCCATATCCAAAGTATATGGCAAATCCTAGGAGGGGAATGAGACAATGAGAAGGGAAAGTAGGTGCTCTCCTCATTTACAAATACCCAATAGGGCTCCTATCATGGTGTCTGATACAGTTTAGGAGAGAGGTAGTAGGAAGAATATTGGGCTCTGTCACTCAAGAAGCCTCTGTAGCCCAGAAAACCACTCACCAATCGCCATCCATGCCAAATTGGGCCCAGGTCCGAGTGGTCATCTCTATCATTAAGTAAATATTCACAGAGGTACTCATCAGGAAGAGGGCAGGCATAGCAGGGACCTGTGAGCAAAGTCAGTTCATTCCTGAACACACCCCAGATGTCTGAAAGGGGGACTCTACCCCATGTGGGCAGGAAGACTCCAGTTCTGCTCAGACTGTGTGCTCAGTGCTTAGTGAGACTGAGTTTGTAAAACACTCAGTGTGGATCAGGGAAGAGTTCATTGGTTTCAGCAAATCCCCCATTGCCTGTCCAACAAATGATGTTTAGACCTAAAGCACGCAGACTCCTTTCGCTTGAGGTGGACACTTTGGGCACATGAGGTCACCTACCTGAATGGAAGAGTACTGGGGTTCTGGGGCTGCCTCCAGATGATGACCTGACCCCAGTGATGAGCAGCAGCAGCAGCACAGCCACTGGCACAGGTCTCCAGAGAACACCTGGCTGGACCACCGGTACAGGATCAGGCTCAGGATAATCAGCAGAAGCACTGCAAGGGTCAAGGTGGAGAACAGGCTGGACCCAGAAGACAAAGATGTCAGGACCTCGGGTCACATCCCTCCCCAGGCTGTCCACATCAGGAGGGCCATCATATCTCCAAGACTCCTCAACTGACAAAATACACACTCCAGTACCATCCTGTCAATTTCAGAATATGACCAAGGAGAAATCCCACTGCTCACCAAGCAGGGAGGCACATCCATAGACAATCCGGCCAGATTTCCAGGTGGGGATGGTGCTGGGAGAGAACCACAGACTCTTTAGAATGCCTGAGATTCCTGCTTCAGGTTCAGATTCCAAAGAACTCCTTCAACTTCAGGGTTTGTCTCAGTTTCCTCCTCTGTTTTCTCCTTGCTTCTGTTCTGGGCTGGTTGATACCTGAATTAAAAATATTAAAGCAATAGTAGTAACAGCCCCTACTGCTGATCCAACATCAGTCTGTCTAATGCCTCTCTTTCCCCAATCAATGGTAGCAGGACATTGAGGAGGCAGCATGAAGGTAGAAGATGATTCCCTCCCATCAACCCTTACAAGTCAAAGACCTTCGCCCAGTCCAGGTGTCATGGGGTCTCACCTGAGGACAAGGACAGAAAATGTCACCAGGGAGTAAGCGAGCAGGGACTGAAACGACATGAGGTCCACCAGGTAGTGAAGTCGAAGAGTAACGCCATGATCGCTGGGATGAGGGAGCAAGGATAGCGGGATAGAGTGAGAAACCACTGGAAATATGCAAGTTAAGAAGTATGATTTTAAAAAGGGTGAGTTTGTCTATTCACCTGCAAGAGTTCCAGGAACCAAGATGTCCATGATGGGGGTTCCGGTGGGCAACGGTGTGACAATGATGCGGGCATCGGTGGGGGCATCAGTGAGGGCATCAGTGGGGGCAGGGATCAGGCAAGTCCCCCGGAAAAGGAGCCCATCCTCTGCCATTGCATAGGTCAACTGAGCCATGATAAACATGATGCTCAGAAGGCTGGAAGGGAAAATGGGAATGTGTGAGAAGGGGCAGAAGCAGGAGAGACCGGGGCTTTTGCTCCCTGGTCTACCTGGGGAAGATGCCTTTCTCTCTCATCTCTCAGTCCCGAGGGGGGATACCCGAGCGTCTGACAGTAGATGAAGAGAAAACCATGAGACTGACCTGTATAAAATGCAGAGGGTGCCAACAGCCACGACATATTTGGCAGAGTCCCACCCGACACAGATGAAAGCCTGCTGGCAAGGGGCTCTAGAGCTGAATCAGGTAGTAGGGCACCATGAGGGTGAGGGCCACGGAGACACCAAAGCACACCAAAAAGCAGATGAAGAAGGAGATGACAACAGCAAGGACATGGACCACTGAGGACTGCCGGCTTTTTCTCCCTGAGGAGAAGGTATTGGTTCAGTAAACACACTGGGGTGAAATCACCAAACTCACTTTTCAGCCAATTGGTAGCCCTGTTCCATGAGCTTCAGTTGTGCAAGTCTCCCTTAATGAAGCCAGAGACGATGATGAAGCTGAGAACAAAAATGTTCAAGCCTGTGAACACTTGTG
>NW_017194083.1:0-20907 GCF_001704415.2 Capra hircus
AGGTGGATCATAGAGGATCCTGCTGTGATTTATGTCGGAGAGTGTTTTGCCTATGTTCTCCTCTAGGAGTTTGATAGTTTCTGGTCATACATTTAGATCTTAATCCATTTTGAGTTTATTTTTGTGTGCGGTGTTAGAAAGTGATCTAGTTTCATTCTTTTACAAGTGGTTGACCAGTTTTTCCCAGCACCACTTGTTAAAGAGATTGTCTTTACTCCATTGTATATTCTTGGCTCCTTTGTCAAAGATAAGGTGTCCATATGTGTGTGGATTTATCTCTGGGCTTTCTATTTTGTTCCATTGATATATATGTCTGTCTTTGTGCCAGTACCATACTGTTTTTGATGACTGTGGCTTTGTAGTAGAGCCTGAAGTCCGGCAAGTTGATTCCTCCAGTTCCATTCTTATTTCTCAAGATTGCTTTGGCAATTCGAGGTTTTTTGTATTTCCATGCAAATCTTGAAATTATTTGTTCTAATTCTGTGAAAAATACGGCTGGTAGCTTGATAGGGATTTGCATTGAATTTGTAAATTGCTTTGGGTAGTATACTCATTTTCACTATATTGATTCTTCCGATCCATGAACATGGTATATTTCTCCATCTATTAGTGTTCTCTTGATTTCTTTCATCAGTGTTTCATAGTTTTCTATATATAGGTCTTTAGTTTCTTTAGGTAGGTATATTCCTAAGTATTTTATTCTTTTCGTTGCAATGTGTGTTTTCTTAATTTCTTTTTCTACTTTCTCATTATTTCGTGTATAGGAATGCAAGGGATTTCTGTGTGTTGATTTTATATCCTGCAACTTTACTATATTTGTTGATGAGCTCTAGTAATTTTCTGGTGGGAGTCTTTTAGGGTTTTCTATGTAGAGGATCATGTCATCTGCAAACAGTGAGAGTCTTTACTTCTTTCTTTTCCAATTTGGATTCCTTTTATTTCTTTTTCTGCTCTGATTGCTGTGGCCAAAAACTTCCAGAACTATGTTGAATAGTAGCGGTGAAAGTGGACACCCTTGTCTTGTTCCTGACTTTAGGGGAAATGCTTTCAATTTTTCACCATTGAGGATAGTGTTTGCTGTGGGTTTGTCATATATAGCTTTTATTATGTGAGGTATGTTCCTTCTATTCCTGCTTTCTGGAGAGTTTTTATCATAAATGGATGTTGAATTTTGTCCAAAGGCCTTCTCTGCATCTATTAAGATAATCATATGGTTTTTATTTTTCAATTTGTTAATGTGGTGAATTACATTGATTGATTTATGGATATTGAAGAATCCTTGCATCCCCTGGGATAAAGCCCACTTGGTCATGGTGTTATGATCTTTTTAATGTGTTGTTGGATTCTGATTGCTAGAATTTTGTTGAGGATATTTGCATCTATGTTCGTCAGTGATATTGGCCTGTAGTTTTCTTTTTTTTTGTGGCATCTTTGTCAGGTTTTGGTATTAGGTGATGGTGGCTCATAGAATGAGTTTGGAAGTTTACCTTCTCTGCAATTTTCTGGAAGAGTTTGAGGAGGATAGGTGTTAGCTTCTTCTCGAAATTTTTGGTAGAATTCAGCTGTGAAGCCGTCTGACCTGGGCTTTTGTTTGCTGGAAGATTTCTGATTACAGTTTCAATTTCCGTGCTTGTGATGGGTCTGTTAAGATTTTCTATTTCTTCCTGGTTCAGTTTTGGAAAATTGTACTTTTCTAAGAATTTGTCCATTTCTTCCACGTTGTCCATTTTTATTGGCATATAACTGCTGATAGTAGTTTCTTATGATCCTTTGTATTTCTGTGTTGTCTGTTGTGATCTCTCCATTTTCATTTCTAATTTTATTGATTTGATTTTTCTCTTTTTGCTTCTTGATGAGTCTGGCTAATGGTTTGTCAATTTATTTATCCTTTCAAAGAACCAGCTTTTGGCTTTGTTGATACTTGCTATGGTCTCTTTTGTTTCTTTTGCATTTATTTCTGCCCTAATTTTTAAGATTTATTTCCTTCTACTAACTCTGGGGTTCTCCAATTCTTCCTCTTCTAGTTGCTTTAGGTGTAGAGTTAGGTTATTTATTTGACTTCTTTCTTGTTTCTTGAGGTATGCCTGTAGTGCTATGAACTTTCCTCTTAGCACTGCTTTTATAATGTCCCACAGGTTTTGGGTTGTTGTGTTTTCATTTTCATTAGTTTCTGTGCATATTTTGATTTCTTTTTTGATTTCTTCTGTGATTTGTTGGTTATTCAGAAGTGTGTTCTTCAACCTCCACATGTTGGAATTTTTAATAGTTTTTTCTCCTGTAATTGAGAGCTAATCTTAATGCATTATGGTCAGAAAAGATGCTTGGAATGATTTCGATTTTTTTTGAATTTATCAAGTTTAGACTTATGGCCCAGGATGTGATCTATCCTGGAGAAGGTTCCATGAGCACTTGAAAAAAAGGTGAAATTCATTGTTTTGGGGTGAAATGTCCTATAGATATCAATTAGGTCTAACTGATCTAATGCATCATTTAAAGTTTGCATTTCTTTGTTGATTTTCTGTTTAGTTGATCTGTCCATAGGTGTGAGTGGGGTATTAAAGTCTCCCACTATTATTGTGTTATTGTTGATTTCCCCTTTCATACTTGTTAGCATTTGTCTTACATATTGCGGTGCTCTTATATTGGGTGCATATATATTTATAATAGTTATATCTTCTTCTTGGATTGTTCCTTTGATCATTATGTAGTGGCCTTCTTTGTCTCTTTTCACAGCCTTTGTTTTAAAGTCTATTTTATCGGATATGAGTATTGCCACTCCTGCTTTCTTTTGGTCTCTATTTGCGTGGTATATCTTTTTCCAGCCCTTCACTTTCAGTCTGTATGTGTCCCTTGTTTTGAGGTGGGTCTCTTGTAAGCAGCATATAGAGGGGTCTTGTTTTTGTATCCATTCGGCCAGTCTTTGCCTTTTGGTTGGGGCATTCAACCCATTTACGTTTAAGGTAATTATTGATAAGTATGATCCCGTTGCCATTACTTTATTGTTTTGGGTTCGGGTTTATACACCCTTTTTGTGTTTCCTGTCTAGAGAATATCCTTTAGAATTTGTTGGAGAGCTGGTTTGGTGGTGCTGAATTCTCTCAGCTTTTGCTTGTCTGTAAAGCTTTTGATTTCTCCTTCGTATTTGAATGAGATCCTTGCTGGGTACAGTAATCTGGGCTGTAGGTTGTATTCTTTCATCACTTTAAGTATGTTCTGCCATTCTCTCCTGGCCTGAAGAGTTTCTATTGAAAGATCAGCTGTAATCCTTATGGGAATCCCCTTGTGTGTTATTAGTTTTTTTTCCCTTGCTGCTTTTAATATTTGTTCTTTGTGTTTGATCTTTGTTAATTTGATTAATATGTGTCTTGGGGTGTTCTGCTTTGGGTTTATCCTATTTGGAACTCTCTGTGTTTCTTGGACTTGGGTGATTATTTCCTTCCCCATTTTAGGGAAGTTTTCAACTATTATCTCCTCAAGGATTTTCTCATGGTCTTTCTTTTCGTCTTCTTTTTCTGGGACTCCTATAATTCGAATGTTGGAGCGTTTCATATTGTCCTGGAGGTCTCTGAGATTGTCCTCATTTCTTTTAACTCGTTTTTCTTGTTTCCTCTCTGATTCATTTATTTCTACCATTCTATCTTCTATTTCACTAATCCTATCTTCTGCCTCCGTTATTCTACTATTTGTTGCCTGCAGAGTGTTTCTGATCTCATTTACTTTGTTATTCATTATATATTGACTCTTTTTTATTTCTTCTAGGTCCTTGTTAAACCTTTCTTGCATCTTCTCAATCCTTGTCTCTAGGCTATTTATCTGTGATTCTATTTTGATTTCAAGATTTTGGATCATTTTCACTATCAAAATTCAGAATTCTTTCTCAGGTAGATTCCCTACTTCTTCCTCTTTTGTTTGGTTAGGTGGGCAACTCTCCTGTTCCTTTACCTGCTAAGTATTCCTCTGTCTCTTCATCTTGGTTATATTCCTGCGTTTGGGTGGCCTTTTTATATTCTGGTAATTTGTGGAGTTCTCTTTATTATGGAGCTTCCTCACTGTGGGTGGGGATCTATCAGTGGCTTGTCAAGGTTTCCTGGTTAGGGAGGCTTGTGTTGGAGTTCTGGTGGGTGGAGCGGGGTTACTTCTCTCTGGAGTGCAGTGGAGTGACCAGTAATGGGTTATGAGACGTCAAAGGTTTTGGAATAACTTTGAGCTGCCTGTATATTGAAGCTCAGGGGAGTGTTCCTGTGTTGCTGGAGAATTTGCGTGGTATGTCTTGTTCTGGAACTTGTTGGCCCTTGGGTGGAGCTTGGTTTCAGTGTAGGTATGGAGGCATTTGACGAGCTCCTATTACTTAATGTTCCCTGAAATCAAGAGTTCTCTAATGTTTTCAGGCTTTGGACTTAAGCCTCCTGCTTCTGGTTTTCAGTTTTATTTTTACCGTAGCCTCTAGACTTCTCCATCTATACAGCACCAATGATAAAACATCTAGGTTAAGGATGAAAAGTTTCTCCACATTGTGGGACACTCAGAGAGGTTCACTGTTTTTGAAGACAATGGTCTGCTTTTCTGGTTGCCTGATGTCCTCTGCCAGCCTACAGAAGTTGTTTTGTGGTGTTTACTCAGCGTTGAAATGTTCCTTTGAGGAATTTGTGAGGGAGAAAGTGGTCTTCCCATCCTATTCCTCCGCCATCTTTCGGAGGCTTCCTATTTAAAGGGAGGTTTGTGGATGCGATAAGGGAAACATTAGTCAGGCGGAATGTTTTGGGTATTCTTTAGTTGAGATGGCATTTGCAGTTGGGCAGGGGGTGATAAATCCTCTGGACAAGGAATGATAAGTCCCAGGTAGATGCAACAAGCCTGGAGCATCAGGGCGGGACCTAAAGTTTGCTTTTGTTTTCCTTGAAGTTAGATGATTCAGCAAGGGCCTTTGAGACTGCTGTTTCCTTTTCTAGGCCCAAAGACTCTTTCACTCATCAGAAGCGACACTCACCACTGCCCCTCCCTGATCAGGCCCAAGCAAACCAGCTGCCCTCACCTGAAAGAGTGTTAGTCTCTCAGTCATGTCCCTGCGACCCCATGGACTGTAGCTCACCAGGCTCCTTTGTCCGTGGGATTTTCCAGGTAAGAATACTGGAGTGGGTTGTCCTTTCCTTCTCCAGGGGATCTTCTCAATTCAGAGATTGAACCCAGGTCTCCTACATTACAGGTGTATTCTTTACCATCTGAGCCACCAGGGACATGCATAAGAAACTGCTACCTCCCCAAACTGGGGTCAGAAGGCTGGGCATGTGGTTCAGGCTCTACAAGGCAGTTCACATCCTCCTAGTATCTCCTCTTGTCTGCCTAAGAAGCTCTTACATCTCAGGACACCTCTAACCTATACCGTCTTTTGGTGGGAGCTAGAGCTCAGCAGTTAATATTTTCAGCCCAGAGAGACACAGCCTGTGCTTTAGACCAGGGGGAACCCTCCCAGCTAACCCCAGTCCATCCAAATCTCTCCTGTTCCTCAGATCCCATGGTCAACAGACAGTCCCTGAGTCTGTTCAGCAGCCAAGCTCCACAGTGTCCAGAGCTGAGGCTCCTCCCGCCCCCGTGTCCCCTCGGCTCTGCACGATGAGCCCGCGCTCCTGGGAGTGGAGGGGCCCCTGTGCACTTCTTCCGGGGCTGCTGCTGGGCCTTCCTTCTCCTCCAACCAGAGCAGGGAGCTGGGCTCTTCCATGCCCATGAGTAGGGGGAGGAGGGAACGAGCTGTCAGTCCCTCCGTCTCCTGCGGGCCGCGGCCCTGTGGGAGGAGGCACTGGGGGCTGAGAGCGAGCTTGGCCTGTTCAGTGGTCAGGACTCAGGGCACATTCGGGGGAGGCGGAACCTGCTGGGGAATGGTGATAATGTTGATGGTGACAAGCTATTTCCATCTCTGTACGAGCTGGTCCATTACACCAAATTCTCTCAAAACTAACACCCGTATATAAACATTCTTCCTCTGGCAACAGAGGGTGGGCTCAATGTTTTCCAGGAAACTCCTCACTAACCTCTGGGAAACATTCTGAGAGAGTCTCTGATGACGCAACGAGCATCTGCTTTGGTTAGGAATCGACAAGGACTCACTGTTCGGCACATGGATGTCCATGCTATGTATCAGCCTCGATGGGAGGGGAGTTTGGGGGAGAAAGGACACATGTGTGTGTTTGGCTGAACCGTTCCCCTTGGTGTTCACTTGAAACTGTCACAACACTGTTAGTTAACGGGCTATACCCTAAATACAAAGTAAAAGTTAGGAAAGAAAACAACATGTGACCAAACACAAAAAGAAGACACTGGATGATTTGAACGTTGGCTTCACAAGTGCATTTTGGTCATACAGAAAACCAGAGTGTGTTAGAATCCTAGTTTATGATTTAGAATCAATGATACTTAGGTGACTGATCAATTGTCTAATACAGGCACTGGCAAAAATAGAAGCTAAAGGCTAACCAGTTTTAGTATCATAAATGTCACCCTACAGTCTAAAGCCAGGGCACATCTGTCTATTCATCTGTCTCCCTCCCTCCAACTCCCTCTCTCTATGGTGTTAAGATTTGTGTCACCAGTGAGCTGGCTCCCGCTCTCCTGCAACACACACCCTTCATTCTGTGGGAGAAGTGATGACACGCGTGTGCACTAGTGTCAGGGAGGAGGTGACGCTCGGTGACAGAAGGAAGGAGACTGGCAGGGGGCTTGGCCCAGCCTCGGCCTGGGGGCTTTGCCCGGACCCCCGCTCCCTGGTCCACTGCTCACTATAGCAGGGGCCGGGAGAGGCCCATGAGGAGCCCTGGCCAAGAACCTTCATGCATGGCTCGCCATTTACATCGAGAGCATGGAGTTTTTGCAAAGATCTTCAAATTTCCGGGTTTTTTTTCTGAATTTTTTAGTCTTCATTAGTCTTCTCACCCGCGGTGTCGTTAACTAAATCAGCCTATATAATTTTAACATTAACATATATCACTGATATATAAAATTATATTAAAATAATAGTACATAACATTTAATATTTATCTACATTATATATGCATATATTTATGTGGCATTATGTTATATTAACTTAAATCAATAAATATAAGTTAACTAGCATAGCAGTATGAGTATATGTTACTCCTCAGAGGCAGACCTTTGCCTTTTATGCAGTCAACTCTGCCTGCTGAGCATATTTTGTGTGCCAGAAAAAAATGAACAGTGAGGCCAGAGTGAAAAGTGAGGCGAAGGCAGGCAGAGAAGACCCAACCGAAAATTACAGGGGAGGCATAACTGAATCACTCAAGTGAAACAAGAAGTGTGTTCCTGAGACCAGCCTGAAGCGTACAGTCTTAGTGAGGGGAGCGCATGCGACCCACACCAGGCCCACCGGCACCTTCAGGGGTGGGCGAGCGGGAGGGAGCCTCTTCCGGGGGTCTCTCCTCCGGGGGTCTCTCCTCTAAGGTGGGCGAGCGGGAGGGAGCCTCCTCTGGGGGGTCTCTCCTCCGGGGGTGTCTCCTCTGGGCTGGGCGAGCGGGAGGGAGCCGCCTCCGGGGTTCTCTCCGCTGCTCCTCCGCGGACCCGCTTGCCTCCCCAGGCTCTGCTGCGACCTTCCTGCTTTGCCGCCCAGAGGCCCCTTTCCTGCCCTCTGCTGTTCTCCTCGTACCCTCTCTCTGTCCTGGATTCTCTCGGCTGCTACCGGCCAGGCTGGAGACTCAGGCATCACAAGACCTTCCCTCCAGCCAGTGAGCTGTCCTCGCCCCGCCCTCCTCCTTGAGAGCTGGGTTGACGGGGTGCCTGGGGTTCATTACTGAGACTTTCCTTCATCGCAGTTTCCTCCATTCCTGATGGTGGGATGCGCAGGGCAACTGAAGACATTTCTGAATTTCCCTGAATGTGGGTGCTACATGAACCTAGTTTGCTTATAGCAGAGTCATGTTGTTCTAAAGAAAGAGTTTTATATTCCTATTAAAACCACTGGAAACCCCCCAAACAGGAAACGGTGACACCTCAGAGTCATACTGTTACATGACAAAAGCAAGGTGTAAAGCAACACACGTTATTTGTCCAACTGAACTAAAGGTGAACCTATATTATCTGCGTGTAAATAAATACACATTTGAAAATGTTTTTTAAAAAGCTGGAGGAATATATACAAATGAACCACAGACACTTTGTCAGGATGAAAGAGAAATTCTACTTTTAGTCTAAATTATCCAGTTTTTTAGTGTACTTTTTAACTCAGGAGGAATTTAAAACAAGAGTGTATATTGTTTGTATTTAAATAACACAACATATTGTACAGAACCAGCTTATCATAAAATCTGAACCAATGTATTTCAGAGTCAAACAAGTGATGAGCTGCGCAGAAGAGAGTGAGCCTCTGCTGAAGGGTCAGAGACAGAATGAGCACAGGAGCAGCACAAACAGTGAAACGCTGGCTGCACGCCGCCGGCCCCTCCAGCCACTAGAGCATTCCTTGAGCACTTGCTGGGTGTAAGGCAGCCTGGACATCAGTTCCCTGCCCAAGGCAAGTCTGAATTCATGCCAGGCCCATAGTAAAGACATGTTCTAATTAGCATCTCTCAGAGGTAGAAAATGCACACTTTGTTTTCGAAACGTATTCTGGCCTGCTCTATAATGGATCATTCCACTAAAAGCAAAACACTCAAACCAACATTAAAAACCACCTTTTCGGTGTACCTGAAAGCGTTTGCCATTTTAGAGCTTTCTCTTTTTCTGTCATCTCTTATACACATGTAAAATAAATACAGTCAAGTCCCCAGCAGGAGGGGCTACTCAGGGAGCTCTGGGCCTCAGTCGTTTCTAGGAATAAAAGTGGCAAGGAGCATTTTTGCTCCAGAACTCTAAAGGCACTTTGGCGTTGGATAATCGGGACCCCTGGAAAGCGTATGATAGCCTGATGCTGTTTTTCCATCTGCCTCAATTCAGTGATTTTCCATATCTTACTTTCTGTAACCAAAGATTGAGAGTGCTCAGGAGAGAGCATACATATAACTACATAACTCGTTATAAACAGCATGTGAGTAGAAAGTATAGTTAGATGTAAGTAGTTCCTGTGGCTCTCAGTCCATAAGGCTGACTCCCTTCCTCGGCATCTCTGCAGATTGGACAGTAGGTGGCGCCTTCAGCCTGTTTGGAAAGCAGTTCTGGGGCTTGGGCTTGTTCACTTGCTTTTTAACTGTTTCCGCACCATTGTACAGAAAACAATGTAATACCCTTCCTAAGCATATGAAGTCCCGATCAACGTCATGGGAGCAATTCCAGAAGAACACAAAGCCACATAACTGGATCTGTCGGAAGCATTTACAAATATCCGCAGGAAAGACTCCACCTCTGCGTGGATCCGAACTGAAAAAAGAAAGTGAAAGTCACTCAGGCGTGTCCGACTCTGTGATCCCTTAGACTGGAGCCCGCCAGGCTCCTCTGCCCATGGAATTCTCCAGGCAAGAATACTGGAGTGAGTTGCCATTCTCTTCTCTAGGGAGACGTCCCAATGCAAATTATCCAGTGATAAAATGCTTTTAGGGTTTGTGTCACGAATGCCTTTGCTGCTTTGATTCCTGGTAATGACAGTATCCCAGGCCAACCTGGGACCCACCCCAGTCCTGTGACCCTGGTCAGACAGTTCAGTTCGGTTTTTTTGGTTGGAAACAATTTGACCTAGCTGCTCACAAGCGAAAAGCAAACTGTTGCAGGAAGACGGACCCCTTCCAGGGCCCGAAACTGGGCTCTTGTCTAACAGTCAGAAATGAATTGTCCGAGGAGACACTTGTGCTGACAAAGCAAGAGATTTTACTGGGAAAGAGCACCCGGGCGAAGAGCAGTAGGGTGAGGGAACCCAGGAGAGCTGCTCTGCCCATGGCTCGCAGTCTCGGGTTTTATGGTGATGGGATTAGTTTCTCCGTGGTCTTTGGCCAATCATTCTTATTCACAGTCTTTCCTGGTGGCACACACATCCTCAGCCAAGATGGGTGCTAGTGAGAGGGATTCTGGAAAGTGGACAGACACGCGGTGTCTCCTTTCGACCTTTCCGGAATTCTTCCAGTTGGTGGTGGCTTATTAGTCCTGCGTTCCTCATCAGGCTCTCCTGTCAGAAAACAACTCATGCAAATGGTTACTATGGTGCCTGGCCAGGGTGGGCGGTCTCAATCAGTGGGCTTCCCTAACAAAACTGCTAGACCTTAAAATGTCCCAGTAGAGTACAGTCAAATGCTCCTGATTCCAGGTACTTCACAGGGTGTTTTTAAGCCTCGCCAGCCACCAGCTTCTCTTGAGTCTGAAAGCTGGGTTTTCTAGGGACTGGCAGCAGCGGAAGTGTGATGAAACCACCGCAGCGGTGTTGTGCTTCCAAGCACAGGATCTGGACAGACTAGGAACAACGCTAAAATATTCTGAAGGGGTGAGTCCAGGGCATTTACTCTTATCTGAACAAAAGTGTGTGCACAGACCCATTTTATGCATCACTTCAGGGAGGCCACAGGCTCCCTGGGCTCTCCAAGTCCCTCAGGTGAAGAGCTCCTGGCCCGGGAGTGAAAGAAAGCAAAGACAGCTCTTCCATCGTCCCCATTCCGACCTCGGGTCCCATCACATTCCGACCTCTGGCCCCATGAGAGGGGCGGTGGCCGCTCAGCGCGCTCTCCCAGCCGCTCGGCCCCAGAGGAGTGACCGGAGCAGGCCTGCCCCGTGGCGCCGCTCTGCCTGCCTGCTGCCGGCGCTGTGAGAAGGCCCATGGAGGTCTAGGAAAAGCAAAGGGGCGTCCTCTCAGCAGAGCAGCCCGAGCACAGGGAGTTAAAGGAACAGGAAGCAGGGTCAGGTCCGGGAAGGACCCCTTTGTGCCGGCCGCGCTGATAAGGGAGTGGCTGAAGCGTCCCCCCTGCGCGCGGCTCCGCCTCTGCAGGCTCTTCCGGCTTGCCTCCCTGAGAGGCGGCTGCTTGTCAGAAGGCAGATCCTTTCTGCCACCAATAAACTGTCTTTCCCTGCTGTCAGCCCCGTAATCTAGCGCTAGATGCTCCTTGTTCCACTGGCTGCTAACACTTCTGTAAAAGGAGATCTAACTGTCAAAGCTCAAAATTCCAGGGGTCTGTGGATTCCCGCCACCAATCCACACCCCAGAGTTGTGTTTGAATCAGGTAAAAACGCTCATTACAGGCTTAGCATTGAGGATACTAAAGTGAGAACATGAATGAATTTAGAAATTTTGGAAAGTCTGATTTTAAAAGTATTTGTTTATCTTTACAGTCCAATAAGACAATTTTACTCTTGCTTATCTTGTCTGAGGAATAAACATGGAAAGATGCTGAAAAAAATCTACAAAATTTGAGGCTTTGAAGAAGGGAATGAAAAGAGAATGGGTCTCATGAAGAGTAACACCTTTCAGATGGAGAAGCTGAGAGGAGAAAGAAATTGATTTCAGAAGAGATCTTTCTATTAGAGCTGAGGCCATCTGCCATTTCGTCAAATTTACTTTTCTGCATGCAAAGTCACCTTGTACAGACTCCTACAGACACATAATACAGCTGCCATCTCCACTGATACGCAGAGGGGCCACCGCTTCAGACCACCTTGTGGGGCACTCAGGATGCTCAGGACTCTGTCCTATGTGTCCCTGGGAAGTGACTCCCAGGAGGTTCAGCCACTGAGCCCATGCTCTGCCACCGCTGAAGCCTGGGGGCCCTGGGGCCCATGCTCCATAGCAAGAGAAGCCGCTGCAATGAGAAGGCCAGGCACCACAACCAGAGAATGCGCCCTGCTCACCAGCAGGAGTCTTGGCTCCTGGAAGCTGCCTGGGTCTGGGTAGCGGAGGCTCCAGGAGCAAAGCGGCCGGGCAGAGGAGCGGCGGCAGCAAAGCAGCTCGGCTCGCTGGCGAGGGTTCCTGGAGGACGCAGCAGGGACAGCGGCTGGGTTTTCAGTGGCAACGGTGGCATGAGCTGCCCACAGAAGCTTCTCCCAGGTTCTCTTCGGATCCTAATGCAGGCGCCGCCACTGTTCCCTCTGTAGATGTACTGCTCCACTGGGAAGTAAAGGTCGGTGCCGCCTAAGAGGGCTCCTGCTGCAAGGAACGTGATGACGCTGGCCTTCGTTTGCCGGACAGCAAGGACCCAGGACAGCGTAAAAGATTCACTTCAAGTTATGACAAGAATCCAGACAGTGCCGTATGGACCACTGTCTGGGTAGCGCGGGAAAAGCCTGAGAAGATGTTTTAGAGAAGCCAGATAATCTTTCTGATAAAACAAACTTGATTTTCATTCAGTTTGTAGAAATAAAGCTGTGAGTTTTATTCTTTGGAGGTTTAAAAATTTTTGTAATGTCTTGGCATTTCTGAGAAACTTATAATACATGTACAAGGTTCAAGAACTAGAAATATAAAATAGTTCATATTGCATTGTTCTTCCTACCCCCTCCCTTCTTGTCAAGGCCCTGCTGCTTCCACAGTCAGCCACGTATTTTGTTCTCAGGAATACTTCCAGGGGTTTATTTATTTATTTTTTTCCTCTAAGTATTTATTTGGCTGTGTCTGCGGGACCTTTTCCATGGGAACTCTTAGCTGTGGCATGTGGTCCTAGTTTCCTGACAAGGGATTGAACTCAGGCCCCTACAATGAGAGTGCGGAGTCTTAGCCCCTGGATCAGGAGAGACGCCCCAGAGTGTCATTTTATGTAAGCACAAGCAACTGTGAATATCTGTTTCTTCACTCCCCATGGTGGTGCTAGTGGTAAAGAACCCACCTCCCTGTGCAGGAGACATAAGAGACTCAGGTTCAGTCCCTGGGTCTGGAAGATCCTCTGGAGCAGGACGTGGCAACCCACCGCAGTATCCCTGCCTAGATTCCTATGCAGGAGACACGAGAGAGTCAGGTTCAATCCCTGGGTCTGGAAGATCCTCTGGAGCAGGACGCGGCAACCCACCGTAGCATCCCTGCCTGGAGAATCGAGTGGGCAGAGGAGCCCGGTGGGCCACAGTCCACGGCGTCACACAGTGTCGGGCAGGACTGAGTGGCTGAGGACACCACATTTAAAGCCATAGACGGTAGCATACTGAGCACAGTGCTTTATGGTGTCTTGCTCATACTCAGCTGACAATATCTTGGGGAATAGTCTCTCTTGGGACACTGTTTTGCACAAACCAGTCCCACTGAATAGATGATGTGCTATAATACGCTTTACTGGTCCACATTGGAATAAACACTAATATAAAATGACATCTTAACATCACAATAAACAATGTAATGCAAAACCTTAGCCTAATTTAGTCCATTGGCAGGAAATGTATAAATTTCTAAGGCATTAGGAATTTCTACAAATCTAATGGATTTGTAGCCTGAAGGATTTCCAGCTGAAATACAGCATCTGATAGGACATTGCTGGGAAACTAGCACGTTGCTGGATCCCCCCCCCCCCCGCCCCCCGCCCCCTGAGGAGCTATGCAATGATCACTTCTCTTTCCCTGAGACTTGACCTCTTCGGCCCCCAGATTTCTCCCTCATCTGTTTTTAGAAACACTCTCCAGCCTCTTCTCCGCTTGTGGACTTCCCTATAATCTGCTCTTCTCAGCACTGTCCTTCATTCGCCGCCCGCATTGCCTGGCCTGGTCTCTCCCTGCGGTCTCAGCATTGTCCAGCATCCCTCCACCCGCTGCCCTGGAGACTGTATCCATGCGGCCAGATAGGTGGTTGAGTATAGAAAAATGGTTCGTGGATGATATTGAATCACTGAGCCTGGATGAGAAGGAGACATCCACAGGGGAGTTAAAGGTAGCGGGGGAAGAAGGAGAATTTAGGTTTTATCTGTGGTCTTCATTCAGGGGAAGAAGCTACAGGGCCCACACCAGGGAAGAGGAGTCAGAGTCAGAGTAAATACTTGGGAGGTGGTGTCCAGAAATTCCAGCAGGAACTCTGAAGAGAAGAGTGAGGGGGAGAGCCTGCTGTGAAGCTGCTGTATGTTGGGCAGGGCACACACGGGGCAGCAGAGAAAGAAGCAGGAAAGTAATAACAGGCTTCCCAAGGGAAGGGGAGGGCGTCACGGTAACCGTGATGTGCACATAGTGACACATGTCGCGGAGAGACGAGGGAGAGTGGGAAGGAGCCAGCGAGAGGGGAGCGTGGGTGCAATTAATACATCCTTTACGTTGTTTCATGAGAGGCAAGAGCAGAGGCCAAGAGAGAGGCTGAGCCAGAGCGCAGGACACAACGAAGGAGACATGGAAGTTGATAAATAAAAACACGGGCTTTCAAATCAAGATTGTGTTAAAACGCTCTTGTAAGGAATACAATTGGGATTTTAAGGATCTCCTTTTAAGGAATATGGAAATAAGTGCAAGTGAGATGACCTGAATTCTTAGATGAGGATTCACAAGGATGACTCCCCTGCCTAGAGAGTGGCTCCATCAGAAGCAGTTTGCACCGAGGTGAGTGGGGAGATGGCTCAGCACAGTGGGGAGACACTGGCCGATGGAGACTCTGGGCCTTCCCGGGAGGAGGGCTTCCTGCAGACCCCGTACGCCAGGGTGCTGAGAACATCGGGCAGGAGTTACCTGCGCCACTGAGAGTCACTGTACTTGGAGGGGCTTTGCTTAAATATGGTTCCATTTCTTTCTGGCCGGACGGGGCCTTCCTTGCTGCATGCAGGCTCTCCCTACTGCAGCGAGCAGGGCCTGTGCTCTAGTTGCGGTGGTTGGGCTTCCCACTTTGGTGGCGTCTCTTGCTGTGGAGCGCTGGGCTCTAGAATGCCTGGGCTCAGTATTTACGGCTTCATTTCTCTGTGGCACGTGGGATCTTCTGGGGACCAGAGATCGAACCGGTGTCCCCGCACTGCAAGGTAGATGCTTAACTGCTGGACCACCAGGGCAGCCCCTGTACTTGAAGTTTTCATTGGAGCTACCTAAGTCCTGATAAACGTGACCTCAGCGAAAGGGGGTAGGAGAGTGAGCGCACGGCCTGCCTTCCACCAAAGGGAGCCTGCTGGGTCTGCACAGACCCCTTTCCGTTTCTGAACTGCGCTTGCCATTTACTCACTTCCTCTTTCTCCACCTAAAAAACACACATCTCTTAAATTCTCCAAGCAATCTTCCCGGTGGCTTTCTTCCATGGAAGTAAATTTCTAGGCAAAAGAGTCTATGCAATCTTTCTATGTGAATATGAGAAGAAGGTGAACATTTTTTGGGGGTAATGGTTCTGGAAATTCAGAATTAAATATGTTTCAGCTCGCATTGGCCTAATGGGTGTAACCTGGCCCAGCCTCCTGCATCTTAGCCGGCTCACTGGTGTCATTAAGGCCCTGGGGTCTCTCTGGCCCCTCAGCCACTGCATCCACCTCCTACCGCATGGCACAAAAAAAAAAAAAAAAAAAAAAGGCTCTCTGGCACCATTAAGACCCCTGCTGATTGCAGATCCTGTGACCTTGCTGGTGCCTTGACTTACTGCAGCTTCCTAAGTCCTTACCTAGGATTTGTTGGCATAAAGTTCAACCAGAAAAAACAGAAAACAAAACCTGTTTTAGTGTGTCTCTTGATATTTGGTTTTGTTTTTACATTTGCAAGAGAAAAACAGAAAATGAAGCAGAAGATACTTTCAAACATATGGTTAACGGATTTAGAATTACTGATTCAAAGTGAAAGTGAAAGCGAAGTCGCTCAGTCATGTCTGACTCTGCGACCCGTGGACTGTAGCCCACCAAGCTCCTCTGTCCGTGGGATTCTCCAGGCAAGAATCCTGGAGCGGGTTGCCCATGCCCCCTCCAGGGGATCTGCCAACCGGGGATCGAACCCGCGTCTCTTCCATCTGCTGCACTGGCAGGCAGGCTGTTTGCCATGAGCGCCACCAGAGGGAACGGACCATCTCAAAGCGGCAGGCGGGTGGCTCCGGACAGCCTGCTGGAAGGCCCCAGGGTGGACCCCTGTCACGGGCAGGACGCGGAGGACGCAGCCGCGCCCGAAACGCCCTAGCTCGTCCCGGGCCTTCTGCTGGAGCGGCTCCCGGCTCCGCACAAGGAGCCTCGGGGAGCCCCGGGACCCTGGAGGGGAGGGGACGCCGGGGAGTGGCAAAGAGCTCCCTGGGCGCTTCTGCAGAGACGGGGCCCCCCCAGCGACTCCCGGCGCGGCGGGTGCAACAAGGCGGACTTGAACTGCGTGGACTGTAAAACTGCAACCATGAGAGTAATCAGAGACATCTACGAATCATTCACACCCTGGCTTCAGAACGGAGTCCTTGTAAAGCACTTCTTAAGTCTAGAAATCATCAAAGAAATGAACCATAAGCTTGACTACAAACTGATCTTTACCTATTTCACAAAGACCCATGATAACAAACGGGTATCTGGGGAACACGTGTGCAAATTCATGTGTAATAAAAAAAATTGAGATCAGTATTACTTAATATAAAAGCAGGGCATTTGGAATTGTAGCCATTAGAGGAAGTAGGTAGGTAAACTCTAATACAACCACACAAGGCAATCGGCAACTTGTGTTTTGGTTATTGATGTTTTTAAAATGAGATAAATCTGGCAGGTACTTGGAAGGAAGTTGGAGATGAACTATTCAACCCAAATAAGCTGTAGAACTCCCCGTGGTGTTATCGCTCAAAAAATAGAACATCCGTCATTTAAGAATCAGAATTGCTTAACCAATTTTAAAAAAACCACTAAAATCAAGTCTTCCTTGTAACCTAGTCTCTGGAGTCAGAAAGGCGAACGTCTCTAGAAATAAAGATGGGCCACACCTCCTGCTTTTCTTCCCCCTCCAACTACAGCCTCCAGGCTGGCAACTGGCATCCCAGCCCTCAATATCTGCGCTCCACACCAGAGCCAAGTGGGGTGGGAGGCAACCCTGACCCTACAGACCTGGGCTCAGGCCTCGTTCCTCTTCCCGGGTGCTCCCCCCGCAACAATTCACTCAGTCCCACCCCCCCCCCATCATTCCCCCCAGGGCCTGCTTCCTCTTCCTGGGTGTCCCCACCCCAGCCATTCAATCAGTCCCCCCGCCCCCCGCCACAGATCGTTCCCCAGGGGCTGCCGCCCCCACCCCACATGGGTGCAGCCTTCTCTCCGTGAGCCTTGAGGCAGTTTTCCCAGTGGAAGGACATTCTTTCCCACAGCAGGTGCCAACCAAGGGGACAACAGAATTGCCCCTGGACACAGGGTATGCACTCTCTCCTCCACATCTGATGAAGACACCTGATCACAGTGGAGACGATGCAGGCACCGCCTCCTGACCCAAGTTTAGTAAACCCCAAGTTTACAAGTGGAGTTATTTCTCCACTGGTATCCAGTAATGTGTTGGGCACCTACTGACCTGGGGAGTTCCTCTTTCAGTATCCTATCATTTTGCCTTTTCATACTGTTCATGGGGTTCAGGTATGACCTAAATCAAATCCCTTATGATTATACCAGTGGAATGAGAAATAGATTTAAGGGCCTAGATCTGATAGATAGAGTGTCTAATGAACTATGGAATGAGGTTCGTGACATTGTACAGGAGACAGGGATCAAGACCATCCCCATGGAAAAGAAATGCAAAAAGCAAAATGGCTGTATGAGGAGGCCTTACAAGTAGCTGTGAAAAGAAGAGACTTGAAAAGCACAGGAGAAAAGGAAAGATATTTCCATTTGAATACAGGATTCCAAAGAAAGCAAGAAGAGATAAGAAAGACTTCTTCAGTGATCAATGCAAAGAAATAGAGAAAAAGAACAGAATGGGGAAGACTAGAGATCTCTTCAAGAAAATTACAGATACCAAGGGAACATTTCATGCAAAGATGGGCTCGATAAAGGACAGAAATGTTATGGACCCTAACAGAAGCAGAAGATATTAAGAAGAGGTGGCAAGAATACACAGAAGAACTGTACAAAAAAGATCTTCACGACTCGGATAATCACGATGGTGTGATCACTCATCTAGAGCCAGACATCCTGGAATGTGAAGTCAAGTGGGCCTTAGAAAGCATGACTATGAACAAAGCTAGTGGAGGTGATGGAATTCCAGTTGAGCTATTTCAAATCCTGAAAGATGATGCTGTGAAAGTGCTGCACTCAATATGCCAACAAATTTGGAAACTCAGCAGTGGCCACAGGACTGGAAAAGGTCAGTCTTCACTCCAATCCCAAAGAAAGGCAATGCCAAAGAATGCTCAAACTACCACACAATTGCACTTATCTCAATGCTAGTAATGCTCAAAATTCTCCAAGACAGGCTTCCAGCAATACGTGAACTGTGAACTTCCTGATGTTCAAGCTGCTTTTAGAAAAGGCAGAGGAACCAGAGATCAAATTGCCAACATCTGCTGGATCATCAAAAAAGCAAGAGAGTTCCATAAAAACATCTATTTCTGCTTTATTGACTATGGCCAAAGCCTTTGACTGTGTGGATCACAATAAACTGTGGAAAATTCTGCGAGAGATGGGAATCCCAGACCATCTAACCTGCCTCTTGAGAAATCTGTATGCAGGTCAGGAAGCAACAGTTAGAACTGGACATGGAACAACAGACTGGTTTCAAATAGGAAGGAGTATGTCAAGGGTGTATATTGTCACCCTGCTTATTTGACTTCTATGCAGAGTACATCATGAGAAACGCTGGACTGGAAGAAACACAAGCTGGAATCAAGATTGCCGGGAGAAATATGAATAACCTCAGATATGCCAGATGACACCACCCTTATGGCAGAAAGTGAAGAGGAACTAAAAAGCCTTTTGATGAAGTGAAAGTGGAGAGTGAAAAAGTTGGCTTAAAGCTCAACATTCAGAATACTAAGATCATGGCATCTGGTCCCATCACTTCATGGGAAATAGATGGGGAAACAGTGGAAACAGTGTTAGACTTTATTTTTTGGGGGCTCCAAAATCACTGCAGATGGTGACTGTAGTTATGAAATTAAAAGACTCTTACTCCTTGGAAGAAAAGTTATGACCAACCTAGATAGCATACTCAAAAGCAGAGACATTAATTTGCCAACTAAGGTCCATCTAGTCAAGGCTATGGTTTTCCAGTGGTCATGTATGGATGTGAGAGCTGGACTGTGAAGAAGCTGGGCGCAGAAGAATTGATGCTTTTGAACTGTGGTGTTGGAGAAGACTCCTGAGAGTCCCTTGGACTGCAAAGAGATCCAACCAGTCCATTCTAAAGGAGATCAGTCCTGGGTGTTCATTGGAAGGACTGATGTTGAAGCTGAAATTCTAATATTTTGGACACCTGATGCGAAGAGCTGACTCATTGGAAAAGACTGATGCTGGGAGAGATTGAGAGCAGGAGAAGAAGGGGACACAGAGGATGAGATGGTTGGATGGCATCACCAACTCGATGGACATGAGTTTGAGTAAGCTCTGGGAGTTGTGATGGACAGGGAGGCCTGGCATGCTGCAGTCCATGGGGTCACAAAGAGTTGGAGATGACTGAGTGACTGAACTGAACTGAGTTTGTATTTGGGCCAGACTTTTGCAGGGCTAAATTTTCCAGTTTCTGAGAATGTAGCCAAGGGGTGAGTCTGAGAGAGGATCCCAGGACGTACCAGAGCGCACTCTTGGCCTATCTGCCATAGAATGGGGTACTCAGAGTCACCGGCTGACAGAAAGGCATCCCTTTTGTCCCAGTGACCTCCCCTGTTAGTAATGCATGAAAATGACCACCCAACCAACAGCTGCTCCCGACAGTGAGAGGTGACCCCTGAGAACCGTGCTCCTAGGGCACGTGTGACCCGGACAGAGACAGACAGACTCCATACTTTTCACAAGTGCACGGGGAACATTCTCCAAAATTGACCATATGTTAGGCCAGAAAATAAGTCTACTATAAATAGACTCAAATCATGCAAAGGAACTGTTTCCTGTCACAATGCAATGAATCGAAAAGTTAATAGTAGAAGGAAAGGTGGGAAAATCCACAATATGTGAAGATTAAACACATTCTTACATAACCAGTAGGCTAAAAATAATAGTAATAAAACAGGAACTCAGAAAATACCTGGAGACAAACCGAAATATCAACAGAACCTACCACAATGTACGGGATTCTGCCAAAACACCAACAACGAAATGTAAAGCTGGTAATGCATACGTTTAAAAGAAAGCTCAAATAAGCAACCTATCTTTACACCTAGGCAGAAAAGGACAGGAGAGCCAAACCAAACTCAAAGGCTAGAAGAGAGAATGAAAAACGTAAAGATGTAGCTTTATATGCTAAATATACAAAGAGGAAACCAAAGAATCAATTTTAACAAAAGTTACTTCAACCAAGGTGACATAAGTAAGCAAATCCTTAGCTAACATTGCTAAGAGAAAGACAATAAAAATCAGTAAAAAGAGGAAACATTACTGCTGATTAACAAAAGCAGAGCACTTCGGAGAGCTCTGCACAGCGATGCCATGAGATGGTTAACCAGAGCAGGCTGTTATTTAAGCTCAGCTGCGTGTTTTATTCTGGCGACCTCCAAACTAGCGAAGATTTATCCTCTTCTTGCAAAAAGGTATGAAAATAGTGCCAACACCACAAAGTATACCAAGAGTATCCAAGGAGGAAGAAAGAAAGGATGAACCACCTAGGGTTTGAGAAAAATCTTTTTCTTTATGCAAGTTAATACATAAAACTCAAAACCACCAAAAAAACTCATGAGTAAACACATTCTGAGAACCCAACAACAGCCTTGGTAAAACAACCAGAAATCATTCAGTGTAAAACAGAAATATCGTAACATAAAAAAGTACAATCATGTATTCTTTGAGTTAAAAAATTAAATTACTGAAAATTCCAGGAGGTTTCATACATAGAGATATTTATATACCGGCCTATTGTGCCTCCATGTCGTTTAAGCGCTGTGTGCCCAGGCGTCTGCTCCCAGTAAGTGTTTTGATTTCTTATGGTCCTTCTAAGTTCCTGTAAGCAACATGAATTCTCTCTCAAAACCAACAACGGAGC
>NW_017194084.1:0-9505 GCF_001704415.2 Capra hircus
CAACTCGAGAGGAAGGACGAGAGTCCCGCACATCCAGAGAGAGCCGTTTCCGCCTCCTAGCTCGAGAGGAGGATCCTTTCCCTGGGTGCTCGGGAAAGAATTCCGACGTTCAGAACGCATCTCAAGGGAGGCGCTCTCCACAGGAAAGGCGAGAGGAACTCCAGGGTCGTGCCACCGTTCCCTGAGTACTCCAGATGTCTCAGTCCTTTCCAGGGAAACCTGTATTCCCTGCACTGCCTTGACTTTCAGCCGAGGATCGACTCACACCACAGTGGCACTTGGGACAGACCTGTGGAAAGCCTCGTGGAAAAACCTCTTGGGAAAGCTTCTGAGGAAGCCTCGAGGGAAAGCCACTGATCCCTTCATCCACGCGACGGGAGCATGACACCTGCTACACCTCCGGAGGAATGCGCAGGTGCATGCCCCCTCGAGACGACTACTGGCTCCCCTGGGGAGACTCCAGAAGTACCCCAAGATCCATGTCAGCACTGGAGAGGAATCCTCAGGTTCCGGCACCGACTCCACACAAGGTCTTAGGCCCCGGCATCGACGGGGAAGGAATCCCGAGAGGGCCCCTAGCAACTCGCATGGGTACTGGCCTTTCCTGAGGCCACCAGAGCGGGTCCCTGAGGTCCCCGTCGTAAGTCGAGAGCACCTGCCGCAACTCGAGAAAATCCAGGAGGTTCTCCCCTCCAGGCGAGATGAGGCCCATTTCCCCTGAGGCGTCTCCAGGCTAATCACACCTAAACTCTGGAAATTCCAAAGGGTCATTCACACCCTTGCTGCAACTCAAGAAGTTCCCGACATACCCGTCTCCACTGGAGAGGAAGCTCGAGAGTCCCGCCCACATCCAGAGGAGCCCCGTGTCCGCCTCCTAGCTCGAGAGGAGGGATCCTTTCCCTGTGTGTTTGGGAATGAATTCCCGGCGTTCCCGTCGCATCTCAAGATGAGGCGCTCTCCACACGACAGGCGAGAGGAACTCAAGGGTCGTGCCACCATTCGCTGAGTCCCCCAGATGTCTCAGTCCATTCCAGGGAAAGCTGTTTTCCCTGCACTGCCTTGACTTTCTAGCCGAGGATCGACTCACACCACTGTGGCACGTGGGACAGCCCTGTGGGAAAGCCTCGTGGGAAAGCCTCGTGGTAAAGTCTCGAGGGAAAGCCACAGATCCCTTGATCCACGCGAAGGGAAGCGTGACACTGCTGCTACAGCTCTGGAGGAAATCGCACGTTCATGCCCCACTCGAGACTACGACTGACTCCCCTGGGGAGACTCCAGAAGTACCCCAATATCCATGTCAGTACTGGAGAGGAATCCTCAAGTTCCAGCACCGAATCCACACAAGGTCGTAGGCCCGGCATCGACGGGAGAGGAATCCAAGAGGCCCCTGAGCAACGCGCATGTGGACTGGCCTTTCCTGAGTCCACCAGAGCGGGTCCCTGAGGTCCCCATCATAAGTCGAGAGCACCTGCCGCAACTCGAGAAAATCCAGGAGGTTCTCCCCTCCAGGCGAGATGAGGCCCATTTCCGCTGAGGCGTCTTGAGGCTAATCACACCTAACCTCTGGAACTTCCAAAGGGTCCTTCACACCCTTGCTGCAACTCAAGAAGTTCCCCGACATACCCGTCTCCACTCGAGAGGAAGCACGAGAGTCCCGCCCACATCCAGAGGAGCCCCATTTCTGCCTCTTAGCTCCAGAGGTGGGATCCTTTCCGTGCGTTGTCTGGAAAGAATTCCCGCGTTCCCATAGCATCTCAAGAGGGGACGCTTTACACAGGAAAGGCGTATGGAACTCCAGGGTCGTTCCACCATTCCCAGAGTCCCCCAGATGTCTCAGGCCATTTCAGGGAAACCTTTTTTCCCTGCACTGCCTCGACTTTCAAGCCGAGGATCGACTCACACGACGGTGGCACGTGGGACAGCCCTGTGGGAAAGCCTCGTGGGAAAGCCACAGATCCCTTGATCCACGCGAAGGGAAGCATGACACTGCTGCTACAGCTCGGGAGGAAAGCGCACATGCATGCCCCCACTCGAGACGAGGACTGACTCCCCTGGGGAGACTCCAGAAGTACCCCCAAGTTCCATGTCAGCACTGGAGAGGAATCCTCAGGTTTCGGCACCGACTCCACACAAGGTCTTATGCCGGGGTCCAGCCCCGGTGGATCCAGGGAATTCGAAGGGTGGACGGCGTTGGTGTGGAAAGACTTGTTTATTTATTAATGTAAGATTAGATTCGGAAACTATAGTGTAGTAAGAAGATTAAGTGGAGGAAGAGGGCTGAATAGCTTGGTTTACGCGGACGGCCAATAAAATTCCAGACAAGGAATTTGCACCACCTTCGTTGGGCCACCGGCGCCCGCTGGAATATCTAAGGGTGCCTCGCCTTAAGCTCCCTTTCGTGCGGGTCTTAACAGCCAGGGCAAGTAAGTAGACCTGGCAAGCCTCCGCACTCCA
The DNA here is from genome assembly GCF_001704415.2 of Capra hircus. Classification (NCBI taxonomy): domain Eukaryota; kingdom Metazoa; phylum Chordata; class Mammalia; order Artiodactyla; family Bovidae; genus Capra; species Capra hircus. The sequence goes on from NW_017194084.1 coordinate 2,455, forward strand.
GTTGGAGATTCAGCCTGAAGTTATAGTAAAGAGCAGAGAGAAGGAAAGGTAGAGAAGAAGAAAGAGAGAGAAAGACACGGGGCGAGCCAGAGTCCCAAGAAACCAGGCTGAGAGACTAGTTCGAGAAGCTGGTCCGAGAAACTGGCCCCCGGCCCTGGCCTCCTCCTTTATTGTTCAGAAGGCCTTTTATACTTTTGATAAAACATGGAGATCAATGGATAACACAAAATTATGTAGTGTTCGCAACCCAGATTCTTTCTGTATATCATTTTGTATACAAAAGGTCTCAGGTGATTTACATTATCTTCTGGCCAAGAGGCTTGTTAACACTTTTTGGCTCTCTTCCTTAATGAATGTTAATTTTGTTTCCCCTGAAGTGTTTTTCTTTAATCTGCATCTCCTTAAAGCATTAAAGTTACATCTCTATAGAACAAAGGTGCAGTGGGTTATAACAAAGAAGGTACTTAACTCAAAGATCTAATGTTGCTAATACCAGGTAAACTACTTGTTTTTCTATAAACCAACTATATCTAAAAATAAAGGATATGAAAATTTGGCAGCAAGCATTGACCCAAAAAATGAAACTTTTAATCAGTCCTATTCTAAAGATTTTGACTCCTCGGAAACTCCTGCATTCCTAGGATGATTTAAGCTTCCAGTGCCTCCTGCGGTCAGGAGGCCTCAAACAATCAGAAGCGCAGCTGTACGAGTCCTACAGGCAGGCTAGAAAGAAATCAGAGGGTTTTTGGATTGAAACACTCTTTCAAATGCAGAAGACTAACGGACTGAATTGACTTTTTCCAGAAAAGGTCAGAAGAGTGAAAAGAGGCACAAAAACGGCAGATTTTTGTTGGGGTACATGCTTAAAAATTTCCAGAGGGGTCCCTGAAGTCTGAGCACGCCTTGCGTATGTCAGCTTCCTTCCTCATAACCTTGTCACGGGCGGGCTTCCTCACACTGGCTCCCGGCAGTCTTAGGCCCCGGCATCGATGGGAGAGGAATCCCGAGAGACCCCCCGAGCAACTCGCATGGGGACTGGCCTTTCCTGAGGCCACCAGAGCGGGTCCCTGAGGTCCCAGTCGTAAGTCGAGAGCACCTGCCGCAACTCGAGAAAATCCAGGAGGTTCTCCCCTCCAGGCGAGATGAGGCCCATTTCCGCTGAGGCGTCTCGAGGCTAATCACACCTAAACTCTGGAACTTCCAAAGGGTCCTTCACACCCTTGCTGCAACTCAAGAAGTTCCCCGACATACCCGACTCCACTCGAGAGGAAGCACGAGAGTCCCGCCCACATCCAGAGGAGCCCCGTTTCCGCCTCTTAGCTCGAGAGGAGGGATCCTTTCCCTGCGTGGTCGGGAAAGAATTCCCGGCGTTCCCGTCGCATCTCAAGAGGAGGCGCTCTCCACAGGTATGGCGAGAGGAACTCCAGGGTGGTGCCACCATTCCCAGAGTCCCCCAGATGTCTCAGTCCATTCCAGGGAAACCTGTTTTCCCTGCACTGCCTCGACTTTCTAGCCGAGAATAGACTCAAACCACGGTGGAACGTGGGACAGCCCTGTGGGAAAGCCTCGTGTGAAAACCTCGTGGGAAAGCCTCGAGGGAAAGCCCCTGATCCCTTGGTTCACGCGAAGGGAAGCGTGACACTGCTGCTACAGCTCGGGAGGAAAGCGCACGTGCATGCCCCACTCAAGACGAGGACTGACTCCCCTGGGGAGACTCCAGAAGTACCCCAAGGTCCATGTCAGCACTGGAGAGGAATCCTCAGGTTCCGGCACCGACTCCACTCAAGGTCTTAAGACCCGGCATCGTCGGGAGAGGAATCCCGAGAGGCCCCCGAGCAACTCGCATGGGGACTGGCCTTTCCTGAGGCCACCAGAGCGGGTCCCTGAGGTCCCGGTCGTAAGTCGAGAGCACCTGCCGCAACTCGAGAAAATCCAGGAGGTTCTGCCCTCCAGGCGAGATGAGGCCCATTTCCGCTGAGGCGTTTCGAGGCTAAACACACCTAACCTCTGGAACTTCCAAAGGGTCCTTCACACCCTTGCTGCAACTCAAGAAGTTCCCACATACCCGTCTCCACTCGAGAGGAAGCACGAGAGTCCGCCACATCCAGAGGAGCCCCGTTTCGCCTCTAGCTCGAGAGGAGGGATCCTTTCCTGCGTGGTCGGGAAAGAATTCCGGCGTTCCCGCATCTCAAGAGGAGGCACTCCACAGGAAAGGCGAGAGGAACTCCAGGGTCGTGCCACCATTCCCAGAGTCCCCCAGATGTCTCAGTCCATTCCAGGGAAACCTGTTTTCCCTGCACTGCCTCGACTTTCAAGCCGAGGATCGACTCACACCACGGTGGCACGTGGACAGCCCTGTGGGAAAGCCTCGTGGGAAAGCCTCGTCACCTCGAGGGAAAGCCACAGATCCTTGATCCACGCGAAGGGAAGCGCGACACTGCTGCTACAGCTGGGGAGGAAAGCGCACGTGCATGGCCCCTCGAGACGAGGACTGACTCCCCTGGGGAGACTCCAGAAGTACCCCAAGATCAATGTCAGCACTGGAGAAGAATCCTCAGGTTCCGGAACCGACACCACACAAGGTATTAGGCCCCGGCATCGATGGGAGAGGAATCCCGAAAGGCCTCCCATCAACTCGCATGGGGACTGGCTTTCCTTTAGTAGTCCCAGAGATCAAGTCGCACACAACTCTTCGGTAGATTGTCCCATTTCCGCTTAGACTAATCTATTTTACTTTCCCAGGGACACCCTTGCTGCAACTCAAGAAGTTCCCAACTTACCCGTCTCCACTCGAGAGGAAGCACGAGAGTCCCGCCACATCCAGAGGAGCCCCGTTTCCGCCTCCTAGCCTGAGAGGAGGGATCCTTTCACTGCGTGGTGGGGAAAGAATTCCCGGCGTTCCCGTCGCATCTCAAGAGGAGGTGCTCTCCACAGGAAAGTCGAGAGGAACTCCAGGGTCGTGCCACCAATCCCAGAGTCCCCAGATGTCTCAGTCCATTCCAGGGAAACCTGTTTTCCCTGCACTGCCTCGACTTTCAAGCCGAGGATCGACTCACACCACGGTGGCACGTGGGACAGCCCTGTGGGAAAGCCTCGTGGGAAAGCCACAGAAACCTTGATCCACTCGAAGGGAAGCGAGACACTTCTGCTAAAGCTCGGGAGGAAAGCGCACGTGCATGCCCCCACTCCAGACGAGGACTGACTTCCCTGCGGAGACTCCAGAAGTACCCCAAGATCCATGTCAGCACTGGTGAGGAATGCTCAGATTCCGGCACCGACTCCACACAAGATATTAGGCACCGGCATCGTCGGGAGAGGAATCCCGAGAGGCCCCCGAGCAACTCGCATGGGGACTGGCCTTTCCTGAGGCCACCAGAGCAGGTCCCTGAGGTCCCCGTCGTAAGTGGAGAGCACCTGCCGCAACTCAGAAAATCCTGGAGGTTCTGCCCTCCAGGTGAGGAGGCCCATTTCAGCCTAGGCGTCTCGAGGCTAATCAGACCTAACCTCTGGAACTTCCAAAGGGTCATTCACATCCTTGCTGCAACTCAAGAAGTTCCCCAACTTACCCGTCTCCACTCGAAAGGAAGCACGAGAGTCCCGCCCACATCCAGAGGAGACCCGTTTCCGCCTCCTAGCTCGAGGGGGATCCTTTCCCTGCGTGGACGGGAAAGAATTCCTGGCGTTCCCGTCGCATCTCAAGAGGAGCGATCTGTACAAGAAAGGCGAGAGGAACTCCAGGGTCGTGCCACCATTCCCAGAGTCCCCCAGATGTCTCAGTCCATTCCAGGGAAACCTGTTTTCCCCGCACTGCCTCGACTTTCAAGCCGAGGATCGACTCACACCACGGTGGAACGTGGGACAGCCCTGTGGGAAAGCCTGGTGGGAAAGCCAAGAGGGAAAGCCACAGATCCCTTGATTCACGCGAAGGGAAGCGTGACACCGCTGCTACACATCGGGAGGAAAGCGCACGTGCATGCCCCAACTCGTGACGAGGACTGACTCCCCTGGGGAGACTCCAGAAGTACCCAAGATCCATGTCAGCACTGAAGGAATCCTCAGGTTCCGGCACCGACTCCACACAAGGTCTTAGGCCCCGGCATCGACGGGAGAGGAATCCCGAGAGGCCCCCAGCAACTCGCATGGGGACTGGCCTTTCCTGAGGCCACAAGGCGTGTCCCTGATCCCCGTCGTAAGTCGAGAGCACCTGCCGCAACTCGAGAAAATCCAGAAGGTTCTCCCTCCAGGCGAGATGAGGCCCGTTTCAGCTGAGGCGTCTCGAGGCAAATCACATAACCTCTGGAACTTCCAAAGGGTCCTTCACACCCTTGCTGCAACTCAAGAAGTTCCCCGACATACCCGTCTCCACTCGAGAGGAAGCACGAGAGTCCCGCCCACATCCAGAGGAGCCCCGTTTCGGCCTCCTAGCTCGAGAGGAGGGATCCTTTCCCTGCGTGGTCGGGAAAGAATTCCTGGCGTTCCCGCATCTCAAGAGGAGGCGCTCTCCACAGGAAAGGCGAGAGGAACTCCAGGGTGCCACCATTCCCAGAGTCCCCCAGATGTCTCAGTCCATTCCAGGGAAACCTGTTTTCCCTGCACTGCCTCGACTTTCAAGCCGAGGATCGACTCACACCACGGTGGAACGTGGGACAGCCCTGTGGGAAAGCCTCGTGGGAAAGCCTCGAGGGAAAGCCACAGATCCTTGATCCACGCGAAGGGAAGCGCGACACTGCTGCTACAGCTCGGGAGGAAAGCGCACGTGCATGCCCCCACTCGAGACGAGGACTGACTCCCCTGGGGAGACTCCAGAAGTACCCATCCATGTCAGCACTGGAGAGGAATCCTCAGGTTCCGGCACCGACTCCACACAAGGTCTTAGGCCCGGCATCGACGGGAGAGGAATCCCGAGAGGCCCCCCGAGCAACTCGCATGGGGACTGGCCTTTCCTGAGGGCCCAGAGCGTCCCTGAGGTCCCATCGTAAGTCGAGAGCACCTGCCGCAACTCGAGAAAATCCAGGAGGTTCTCCCCTCCAGGCGAGATGAGGCCCATTTCCGCTGAGGCGTCTCGAGGCTAATCACACCTAACCTCTGAACTTCCAAAGGGTCCTTCACACCCTTGCTGCAACTCAAGAAGTTCCCGACATACCCGTCTCCACTCGAGAGGAAGCACGAGAGTCCCGCCACATCAGAGGAGCCCCGTTTCCCCTCCTAGCTCGAGAGGAGGGATCCTTTCCCTGCGTGGTCGGGAAAAATTCCTGGCGTTCCCGTCGCATCTCAAGAGGAGGCGCTCTCCACAGAAAGGCGAGAGACTCCAGGGTCATGCCACCATTCCCAGAGTCCCCAGATGTCTCAGTCCATTCCAGGGAAACCTGTTTTCCCTGCACTGCCTGACTTTCAAGCGAGGATCGACTCACACCATGGTGGCACGTGGGACAGCCTGTGGGAAAGCCTCGTGGGAAACCTCGTGGAAAAGCCTTGAGGGAATGCCACAGATCCCTTGATCCCCGGGAAGGGAAGCGTGACACTGCTCTAAAGCTCGGGAGGAACGCGCACGTGCATGCCCCACCCGAGACGAGGACTGACTCCCCTGGGGAGACACCAGAAGTACCCCAAGATCCATGTCAGCACTGGAGAGGAATCCTCAGGTTCCGGCACCGACTCCACTCAAGGTCTTAGGCCCCAGCATCGACGGGAGAGGAATCCCGAGAGGCCCCAAGCAACTCGCATGGAACTGGCCTCTTCTGAGGCCACCAGAACAGGTCCCTGAGGTCCCCATCGTAAGTCGAGAGCACCTGCTGCAACTCGAGAAAATCCAGGAGGTTCTCCCCTCCAGGAGAATGAGGCCCATTTCCGCTGAGGCATCTCGAAGGCTAATCACACCTAACCTCTGGAACTTCCAAAGGTCCTTCACACCCTTGCTGCAACTCAAGAAGTTCCCCGACATACCCAACTCCACTCGAGAGAAAACACGAGAGTCCCGCCCACATCCAGAGGAGCCCCGTTTCCGCCTCCTAGCTCGAGAGGAGGGATCCTTTCCCTGCGTGGTCGGGAAAGAATTCCCGGCGTTCCCGCATCTCAAGAGGAGGCGCTCTCCACAGGAAAGGCGAGAAGAACTCCAGGGTCGTGCCACGATTCCCAAAGTCCCCCAGATGTCTCAGTCCATTCCAGGGAAACCTGTTTTCCCTGCACTGCCTCGACTTTCAAGCGAGGATCGACTCACACACCACGGTGGCACGTGGCCCTGTGGGGAAAAGCCTCGTGGGAAAGCCTCGTGGAAGGGAAAAGCCACAGATCCCTTGATCCACGCGAAGGGAAGCGCGACACTGCTGCTACAGCTCGGGAGGAAAGCGCACGTGCATTCCCACTCGAGACGAGGACTGACTCCCTGGGCAGACTCCAGAAGTACCCCAAAATCCATGTCAGCACTGGAGAGGAATCTCAGGTTCCGGCACTCACTCCACACAAGATATTAGGCCCCGGCATCGACGGGAGAGGAATCCCGAGAGGCCCGCGAGCTAACTCGCATGGGGACTGGCCCTTTCCTGAGGCCAGCAGAGCGGGTCCCTGAGGTCCCCGTCGTAAGTCGAGAGCACCTGCCGCAACTCGAGAAAATCCAGAGGTTCTCCCCCAGGCGAGATGAGGCCATTTCCGCTGAGGCATCTCGAGGCTAATCACACCTAACCTCTGGAACTTCAAAGGGTCCTTCACACCCTTGCTGCAACTCAAGAAGTTCCCCGACATACCCGTCTCCACTCGAGAGGAAGCACGAGAGCCCCACCCACGTCCAGAGTAGCCCCATTCCGCCTCCTAGCTCGAGAGAAGGGATCCTTTCCCTGCGTTGTCGGGAAAGAATTCCCGGTTTCCCGTCGCATCTCAAGAGGAGGCGCTCTCCACAGGAAAGGCGAGAGGAACTCCAGGGTCGTGCTACATTCCGAGAGTCAACCAGATGTCTCCGTCCATTCCAGGGAAACCTGTTTTCCCTGCACTGCCTCGACTTTCAAGCGCGAGGATCGACTCACACCTTGGTGGCACGTGGACAGCCCTTTGGGAAAGC
>NW_017194085.1:0-9505 GCF_001704415.2 Capra hircus
AAGCTTACGGGTCGCCGGCGCGGCAGGAGGGTCCTTCACACCCTTTGCGGTTGGCAAGACCTACAAAGACAGAGTTCCTGCGGGAAGCGCGGTATCCGCGCGTCTCGCAAGATTCGAGCGGAGGGAGAAGCGACGGGCGAGGAGTTACCCCGGCTTCACACTCCAGAGGAGGCCCGTGTCTTTTCAGCCTGCCCTAGCTCCAAGAGGAGGCGGATCCTTTCGCTGGGCCGTGGGCGCGTCGAGCGAGCGGGCGGTTGCGGGAGGGAAGCGGCGAATTTCGCGGGCGTTTCCCGTGCGCATCTCAAGAGGAGGCGCTGCGTCCCAGAACAGAAAAGAGCGGGCCGAGAGGGAACTCACTCAGGCGGTCGTGCCAGGCACTTCCCGCAGAGGTCCCCGCAGGAGCTGTCCTCAGGGTCCATTCGCAGGGAAACCTGTGTGTTCGTCCGCTTGGCACTGTACGTCGCGGACTTTCAGAGGGGCCCGAGGCGTCGTCGACTTCGCACCAGCCACGTGGGGTGCCACGTGGGGACAAGCCCCTGTGGGGAAGGGCCTCGTGGGACAACTCGAGGATAGAGGCCACAGATCCAGGTTTCGTGTCCGACGGGGAAGGGAAGGGGGCGCGAAGAGGGGTACATTCTGCTACAGGCTCGGAGGAAAGCCTCACGTGGCATGCCCCCATCGAGACGAGGACTGACGTCCTGGGGAAGACTCGCAGAAGTACCCGCAACGATCCATTGTTCAGCACTGGCGAGGGAATCCTCAGGTTCCGGCCACCGACTTCCACACAAGGTACTTAGTCCGTAGCATCGATGGGAGAGGAATCCCGACAAGTGGACCCGAAGCATAGTCGCATGGGGACTGGCCTTTCTGAGGCCACCAGGCGGTCCCTGAGGCCCCCGACTATAGGTCGAGAGCACCCTGGTGCCAACTCGAGAATAATCCCAGGAGGTTCTTCCCTCCAGGCGGAGATGAGGGACCATTTTCGCGCTGAAGCTCTCGGAGGCTTTCACACCCCTAAACTCTTCGGAAATGTGCTGAGAGGTGCCTCCCACCCTTTGTGCAACTTCAAGGAAGTTTTCCCGACAAGTGACCGTCTCGCACTCCGAGAGAGATCCACGGAGAGTCCCCGGCCGAACATACAGAGGAGACCGTCAAGCCTCATAGCTCGAGAGGAGGATCCCTGCGTGGTCGGGGAAAGAATTCCCGGCGTTCCCGCGCATCTCAAGAGGAGGCACTCTCCACAGGAAAGGCGAGAGGAACTCCAGGGTCGTGTCACCATTCCCAGAGTCCCCCTGATGTCTCAGTCCATTCCAGGGAAACCTGTTTTCCTGCACTGCCTCGACTTTCAAGCCGAGGATCGAGTCACACCACAGTGGCACGTGGACAGCCCTGTGGGAAAGTCTTGTGGGAAAGCCGTGAGGGAAAGCCACAGATCCCTTGATTCCACGCGAAGAGAAGCGTGACACTGCTGCTACAGCTCGGAGGAAAGCGCCGTGCATGGCCCCACTCGAGATGAGGACTGACTCCCTGAGGAGACTGAGAAGTACCCCAAGATCCATGTCAGCACTGGAGAGGAATGCTCAGGTTCCGGCACCAACTAGACACAAGGTCTTAGACTCCGGAATTTACGGGAGAGGAATCCGAGAGGCCCCGAGCAACTCGCATGGGGACTGGCCTTTCCTGAGGCCACGACAGCGGGTCCCTGAGGTCCCATCGTAAGTCGAGAGCACCTCCGCAACTCGAGAAAATCCACGAGGTTCTCCCCTCCAGGCGAGATGAGGCCATTTCCGCTGAGGCATCTCGAAGCTAATCACACCTATACCTCTGGAAACTCTCCAAAGGGTCCTTTCACACCCTTGCTGCAACTCAAGAAGTTCCCCGAACATACCCGTCTCCACTTGAGAAGAAGCACGAGAGTTCCCGCCCACAATCCTAGAATAGCCCCGTTTCCGCCTCCTAGGCTCGAGAGGAGGGATCCTTTCCCTGCGTGGTCGGGATAAGAATTCCCGGCGTTCCCGTCGCATCTCAAGAGGAGCGCTCTCCACAGGAAAGGCGAGAGGAACCCAGGGTCGTGCCACCATTCCCAGAGTCCCCAGATGTCTCAGTCCATTCCAGGGAAACCAGTTTTTCCTGCACTGCCTCGACTTTCAAGCCGAGGATCGACTCACATCCACGGTGGCACGTGGGACAGCCCTGTGGGAAACCTCGTGGGAAAGCCTTGTGGAAAAGCCTCGAGGGAATGCCCCAGATCCCTTGTTCCACGCGAAGGGAAGCGTGACACTGCTGCTACAGCTCGGGAGGAAAGGGTACGTGCATGCCCCCACTCGAGACGAGGATTGACTTCCCTGGGGAGACTCCACAAGTACCCCAAGATCCATGTCAGCACGGCAGAGGAATCCTCAGGTCCTGGCACCGACTCCACACAAGGTCTTAGGCCCCGGCATCGACGGGAGAGGAATCCCGAGACGCCCCCGAGTAACTCGCAAGGAAATGGCCTTTCCCGATGCCACCAGAGCGCGTCCCTGAGGTCCCCGTCGTAAGTCGAGTGCACCTGCCACAACTCGAGAAAATCCAGGAGGTTCTACCCTCCAGGCAAGATGAGGCCCATTTCCGCTGAGGCGTCCTGAGGCTAATCACACCTGACCTCTGGAACTTCCAAAGGGTCCTTCACACCTTTCCTGCAACTCAAGAAGTTCCCTGACATACCCGTCTCCACTCGAGAGGAAGCACGAGAGTCCCGAACACATCCAGAGGAGCCCCGTTTCCACCTCCTAGCTCGAGAGGAGGGATCCTTTCCCTGCGTGCTCCGGAAAGAATTCCTGGCGTTCCTGTTGCAACTGAAGAGGAGGCGCTCTCCACAGGAAAGGCGAGAGGAACTCCGGGGTCATTCCAGCATTCCCAGAGTCCCCCTGATGTCTCAAACCATTCCAGGGAAACCTGTTTTCTCTGCACTGTTTTGACTTTCAAGCCGAGGATAGACTCACACCACGGTGGCACGTGGGACAGCCCTGTGGGAAAGCCTCGTGGGAAAGCCTCGTGGGAAAGCCTCGAGGGAATGCCACAGATCCCTTGTTCCACGCGAAGGGAAGCGTGACACTGCGGCTACAGCTCGGGAGGAAATCGCACGTGCATGCCCCCACTCGAGACGAGGATTGTCTTCCCTGGGGAGATTCCAGAAGTACCCAAAGATCCATGTCAGCACTGGAGAGGAATCCTCAGGTTCCGGCACTGACTCCACACAAGGTCTTAGGCCCCAGCATCGACGGGAGAGGAATCCCGAGAGGCCCCAGAACAACTCGCATGGGGACTGGCCTTTCATGAGGCCACCAAAGCGGGTCCCTGTGGTCCCCATCGTAAGTCGAGAGCACCTGCCCCAACTCGAGAAAATCCAGGAGGTTCTCCCCTCCAGGCGAGATGAGGCCCATTTCCGCTGAGGCAACTAGGGGGTAATCCCACTTTAACTCTGGAACTTCCAAAGGGTCCTTCACACCCTTCCTGCAACTCAAGAAGTTCCCCGACATACCCGTCTCCACTCAAGAGGAATCCGAGGGTCCCGCCCATATCCAGAGTGGCCCCGTTTCCACCTGCTAGCTCGAGAGGAGGGATCCTTTCCCTGCGTGGTCGGGAAAGAATTCCCGGCGTTCCCGTCGCATCTCAAGAGGAGGCGCTCTCCACAGGAAAGGCGAGAGGAACTCCAGGGTCTTGCCACCATTCCCTGAGCCCCCAGATGTCTCAGTCCATTCCAGGGAAAACTGTTTTCCCTTCACTGCCTCGACTTTAAAGCCGAGGATCGACTCACACCACCGTGGCACGTGGGAGAGCCCTGTGGGAAAGCTTCGTGGGAAAGCCTCATGGGAAAGTCTAGAGGGAAAGCAACAGATCCCTTGATCCACGAAAAGGGAAGCGTGACACTGCTGCTACAGCTCGGGAGGAAAGCGCACGTCCATACCCCCACTCGGGACGAGGACACACTCCCCTGGGGAGACTCCAGAAGTACCCCAAGATCCATGTCAGCACTGGAGAGGAATCCTCAGGTTCCCAGCACCGACTCCACACAAGGTCTTAGGCCCAGGCTTCGACGGGAGAGGAATCCCGAGAGGCCCCCGAGCAAGTCGCATGGGGACTGGCCTTTCCTGAGGCCTCCAGAGGGGGTCCCTGTGGTCCCCGTCATAAGTCGAGAGCACCTGCCGCAAGTCGTGAAAATCCAGGAGGTTGTCCCCTCCAGGCGAGATGAGGCCCATTTCCCCTGAGGCGACTCGAGGCTAATCACACCTAACCTCTGGAACTTCCAAAGGGTCCTTCACAGCCTTGCTGCAACTCAAGACGTTCCCCGACATACCCGTATCCACTCAAGGGGAAGCACGAGAGTCCCGCCCATATCCAGAAGAGCCCCGTTTCCTCCTCCTAGCTCGAGAGGAGGTATCATTTCATTTCGAGGTCGGCAAATAATTCCCGGCGTTCCTGTCGCATCTCAAGAGGAGGCGCTCTCCACAGGAAAGGCGAGAGGAACTCCAGGGTCATGCCACCATTCCAGAGTCCCCAAGATGTCTCAGTCCATTCCAGGGAAACCTGTTTTCCCTGCACTGTCTCGACTTTCAAGCCGAGCATCGACATCGACACACACAACGGTGGCACGTGGGACAGCCCTTTGGGAAAGCCTCGAGGGAAAGGCACAGATTCCTTGACCCATGGGAAGAGAAGCGTGACACTGCTGCTACAGGTCGGGAGGAAAGCGCACGTGCATGCCCCCTCTCGAGACGAGGACTGACTCCCCTGGGGAGACTCCAGAAGTACCCCAAGTTCCATGTCAGCACTGGTAGAAATCCACAGGTTCCGGCACCGACTCCACACAAGGTCTTAGGCCCAGGCTTCGACGGGAGAGGAATCCCGATAGGCCCCCGAGCAAGTCGCATGGGGACTGGCCTTTCCTGAGGCCACCAGAGCGGGTCCCTGAAGTCCCCGTCGTAAGTCGAGAGCACCTGCCGCAACTCGAGAAAATCCAGGAGGTTCTCCTCTCCTGGCGAGATGAGGCCCATTTCCGCTGAGGGGTCTCGAGGCTAATCACGCCTAAACTCTGGAACTTCCAAAGGGTCCTTCACACCCTTGCTGCAACTCAAGAAGTTCCCCAACATGCCCGTTTCCACTCGACAGGAAGCATGAGAGTCCCGCCCACATCCAGAGGAGACCCGTTTCCGCCTCCTAGGTAGAGAGGAGGGATACTTTCCCTGCGTGGTCGGGAAAGAATTCCTGGCGTTCCCGTGGCATCTCAAGAGGAGGCGCTCTCCACAGGAAAGGCGAGAGGAACTCCAGGGTCGTGCCACCATTCCCAGAGTCCCCCAGAAGTCTCAGTCCATTCCAGGGAAACCTGTTTTCCCTGCACTGCCTTGACTTTCAAGCCGAGGATCGACTCACACCATGGTGGCACGTGGGACAGCCCTGTGGGAAAGCCTCGTGGGAAAGCCTCGAGGAAAAGCCTCGAGGAAAAGCCACAGATCCGTTGATCCCCGCGAAGGGAAGCGTGACAATGCTGCTACAGCTCGGGAGGAAAGCGCACGTGCATGCCCCAACTCGGGACGAGGACTGACTACCCTGGGGAGACTCCAGATGTACCCCAAGATCCATGTCAGCACTGGAGAGGAATCCTCAGGTTCCGGCACCGACTCCACACAAGGTCTTAGGCCCCGGTATCGAAGGGAGAGGAATCCTGAGAGGCCCCCGAGCAACTCGCTTGGGGACTGGCCTTTCCTGTGGCCACCAGAGCGGGTCCCTGAGGTCCCTATCGTAAGTCGAGAGCCCCTGCCGCAACTCGAGGAAATCCAGGAGGTTCTCCCCTCCAGGCGAGCTGAGTCCTATTTCCGCTGAGGTATCTCGAGCCTAATTACACCTGACCTATGGAACTTCCAAAGGGTCATTCACACCCTTGCTGTAACTCATGAAGTTCCGCCACATACCCGTCTCCACTCGAGAGGAAGCACGAGAGTCCCGCCCACATCCAGAGGAGCCCCGTTTCCGCCTCCTAGATCGAGGGAAGGGATCCTTTCCCTGCGTGGACGTGATAGAATTCCCGGCATTCCCGTCGCATCTCAAGAGGAGGCGCTCTCCACAGGAAAAGCAAGAGGAATTCCAGGGTCGTGCCACCATTCCCAGAGTCCCCCAGATGTCTCAGTCCATTCCAGGGAAACCTGTTTTCCCTACACTGCCTCGACTTTCAACCCGAGGGTCGACTCACACCACGGTGGAACGTGGGACAGCCCTCTGTGAAATCCTGGTGGGAAAGCCAAGAGGGAAAGCCACAGATCCCTTGATCCACCGAAGGGAAGCGAGACACTGCTGCTACACCTCGGGAGGAAAGCGCACGTGCATGCCCCAACTCGTGACGAGGACTGACTCCCCTGGGGAGACTCCAGAATTACCCCAAGATCCATGTCAGCACTGAAGAGGAATCCTCAGGTTCTGCCACCGACTCCACACAAGATCTTAGGCCCCGGCATCGTTGGGAGAGGAATCTCCAGAGGCCACCGTGCAACTCGCATGGGGACTGGCCTTTCCTGAGGCAACCAGAGCGGGTCCCTGAGGTCCCCGGCGTAAGTCGAGAGCACCTGCCACACTCGAGAAAATCCAGGAGGTTCTCCCCTCCAGGCGAGATGAGGCCCATTTCCGCTGAGGCGTCTCGAGGCAAATCACACCTAACCTCTGGAACTTCCAAAGGTTACTTCACACCCTTGCTGCAACACAAGAATTTCCCCGACATACCCGTCTCCACTCGAGAGGAAGCACGAGAGTCCCACCCACATCCAGAAGAGCCCCGTTTCCCCCTGCTAAATCGAGAAGAGGGAACCTTCCCCTGCGTGGTCGGGAAAGAATTCCAGGCTTCCGTCGAATCTCAAGCGGAGGCGCTCTCCACAGGAAAGGCGAGAGGAACTCCAGGGTCGTGCCACCATTCCCAGAGTCCCCCAGATGTCTCATTCCATTCCAGGGAAACCTGTTTTCCCTGCACTGCCTCGATTTTCAAGCCTAGGATCGACTCACACCACGGTGGCACGTGGGACAGCCCTGTGGGAAAGCCTGGTGGGAAAGCCAAGAGGGAAAGCCACAGATCCCTTGATTCACGCGAACGGAAGCGTGACACTGCTGCTACTCCTCGGGAGGAAAGCGCACGTGCATGCCCCAACTCGTGACGAGGACTGACTCACCTGGGGAGACTCCAGAAGTACCCCAAGATCCATGTCAGCACTGGAGAGGAATCCTCAGGTTCCGCCACCGTCTCCACAAAAGGTCTTAGGCCCCGGCATCGACAGGAGAGGAATCCCGAGAGGCCCCCGAGCAACTCGCATGGGGAATGTCCTTTCCTGAGGCCACCAGAGCGGGTCCCTGAGGTCCCCGTCGTAAGTCGAGAGCACCTGCCGCAACTCGAGAAAATCCAGGAGGTTCTCCCCTCCAGGCGAGATGAGGCCCATTTCCGCTGAGACGTCTAGAGTCTAATCACACCTAACCTCTGGAACTTCCAAAGGGTCCTTCACACCCTTGCTGCAACTCAAGAGGTTCCCCGAATCTCCCGTCTCCACTCGAGAGGAAGCACGAGAGTCCCGCCCACATCCAAAGGAGCCCCTTTTCCGCCTCCTAGATCGAGAGGAGGGATACTTCCCCTGCGTGGTCGGGAACGAATCCCGGCGTTCCCGTCGCATCTCAAGAGGAGGCGCTCACCAAAGGAAAGGCGAGAGGAACTCCAGGGTCGTGCTACCATTTCCAGAACACCCAGATGTTTCAGTACATTCCAGGGAAACCTGTTTTCCCTGCACTGCCTCGACTTTCAAGCCGAGGATCGACTCACAGCAAGGTGGCAGGTGGGAGAGCCCTGTGGGAAAGATTCGTGGGAAAGCCTCGTGGGAAAGCCTCGAGGGAAAGCCACAGATCGCTTGATCCACACGAAGGGAAGCGTGACACTGCTGCTACAGCTCGGGAGGAAAGCGCACGTGCATGCCCCCACTCGAGATGAGGACGGACTCCCTGCGGGAGACTCCAGAATTACCCCAAGATCCATGTCAGCACTGGAGAGGAATCCTCAGGTTCCGGCACAGACTCCACACAAGTTCTGAGGCCCGGCATCGACGGGAGTAGAATCCCGAGAGGCCCCCGAGCAACTGCATGGGGACTCTCCTTTCCTGAGGCCACCAGATCAGGTCCCTGAGGTCCCCGTTGTAAGTCGAGAGCACCTGCCGCAACTCGAGAAAATCCAGGAGGTTCTCCCCTTCAGGCCAGATGAGGCCCATTTCCGGTGAGGCGTTTCGAGGCTAATCACACCTAACCTCTGGAACTTCCAAAGGGTCCTTCACACCCTTGCTGCAACTCAAGAAGTTCCCCGACAAACCCGTCTGGACTGGAGAGGAAGCACGAGAGTTCCGCCCACATCCAGAGGAGCCCGTTTCAGCCTCCTAGCTCGAGAGGAGGGATCCTTTCCCTGCGTGGTGGGGAAAGAATTCCCGCATTCCCGTCGCATCTCAAGAGGAGGCGCTCCCAACAGGAAAGGCGAGAGAAACTCCAGGGTCGTGCCACCATTCCCAGAGTCCCCCAGATATCTCATTCCATTCCAGGGAAACCTGTTTTCCCTGCACTGCCTCGATTTTCAAGCCTAGGATCGACTCACACCACGGTGGCACGTGGGACAGCCCTGTGGGAAAGCCTGGTGGGAAAGCCAAGAGGGAAAGCCACAGATCCCTTAATTCACGCGAAGGGAAGCGTGACACTGCTGCTACTCCTCGGGAGGAAAGCGCACGTGCATGCCCCAACTCGTGACGAGGACTGACTCCCCTGGGGAGACTCCAGAAGTACCCCAAGATCCATGTCAGCACTGGAGTGGAATCCTCAGGTTCCGCCACCGTCTCCACAAAAGGTCTTAGGCCCCAGCATCGACGGGAGAGGAATCCCGAGAGGCCCCCGAGCAACTCGCATGGGGAATGTCCTTTCCTGAGGCCACCAGAGCGGGTCCCTGAGTCCCCGTCGTAAGTCGAGAGCACCTGCCGCAACTCGAGAAAATCCAGGAGGTTCTCCCCTCCAGGCGAGATGAGGCCCATTTCCGCTGAGGGTCTAGAGGCTAATCACACCTAACCTCTGGAACTTCCAAAGGGTCCTTCACACCCTTGCTGCAACTCAAGAAGTTCCCCGACATACCCGTCTCCACTCGAGAGGAAGCACGAGAGTCCCGCCCACATCCAAAGGAGCCCCTTTTCCGCCTCCTAGATCGAGAGGAGGGATCCTTTCCCTGCGTGGTCGGGAAAGAATCCCGGCGTTCCCGTCGCATCTCAAGAGGAGGCGCTTCACCACAGGAAAGGCGAGAGGAACTCCAGGGGTCGTGCCACATTCCCGAGTCCCCAGATGTCTCAGTCCATTCCAGGGAAACCTGTTTTCCCTGCACTGCCTCGACTTTTTCAAGCCGAGGATCGACTCACACCACGGTGGCACGTGGGACAGCTCTGTGGGAAAGCTCGTGGGAAAGCCTCGTGGGAAA
>NW_017194086.1:0-9505 GCF_001704415.2 Capra hircus
CTGCTTCCCCTGAGTTGGGCTGTGGGCGGGAACCCAGACACGCAGATAAGGCCCAACCACCTGCACATGTCTCTGCTGGGGAGGAGAGTGCTAGGGAACCTACGTCTCTCACACACTTTCTAGGCACCCACGGAGTCAGCCTCTGGGAGTGTGGGGATGCAAAACCCAGCCAGGGGCCCTTGGAACCTGGTGCTCTCCGTGCGGAGCTTTGTCTGGGCGGCCAAGGAACCGCTGAAGGAGCCCTGCTGTTGCCCTTCGCTTCCCTCTGACAGAGCTTTCACTGCTGGAGCCCTTGGCAGTGTGCAACCCACCAGCCCCTAAGCCCTCCTCAAGGACGCTTGGGACCTAAGTGCAAAGGCAAGGCAGGGGTAGAGCTGAAGCCAGGAAGGCGCCAGTGGCGTTTCCGAGCCTCACACAGCCTGCTCCTTCCTGGGGAGGAGCCTTTAAAGCAAGGCAAGTCTGCGCAAGGCTCGCCTATGGCAGAGCATCTTGGTGCCAGGAACTCTGCCAGATCGGGCCTCTGAACAGAGCTAGAGATCTGCCGTACTGGAGTCGCACTTAGCTTCGTGTAAGCAGGGATTTCAGCTTGACGGGGACTTGCTGCCTCCTCTTCCCCCGAGGAGGCTCGCTTCCCTGCTGGCTGTGCACTCGCCTATCAGGCGGGGGCGCAGGGCTCCTCCAGCAGGTCTTGCCTCAGGGGCTGCTTCCCCTGAGTTGGGGCTGTGGGCAGGAACCCAGACACGCAGGATCAGGCCCCAAAACACCTGCACATGTCTCTGCTGGGGAGGAGAGTGCTAGGGAACCTACGTCTGTCATACACTTTCTGGGCACCCAAGGAATCAGCCTCCGTGTGTGCGGGGCTGAAAACCCCAGCCAGGGGCCCTGGGAGCCTGGTGCTCTCGGTGCGGCGCTGATTCTAGGCGGCCTAGAAACCGCTGGAGGAGCCCTGCAGTTGCCCTTCCCTTCCTCTGACAGAGCTCTCACTGCTGAAGCCCTTGGCAGTGTGCAACCCACCACCCCTAAGCCCTCCCCAACGACGCCTGGCACCTATGTGCAAAGGCAAGGCAGGATTGGAGCTGAGGCAAGGAAGGCACCAGTGGCGTCTCCCAGGCTCGCTCAGACAGCTCCTTCCTGGGGAGGGAGCCTAAAAGCAAGGCAAGTCTGGGCAAGGCGAGCCCCGGCGAGCAGCCTCGCGCCAGAAACTCTGCCAGATCGGGGCTCTGAGCAGAGCTAGAGCTCTGCCGTACTGGAGGCCACTTAGCTCCGTGCAAGCAGGGCTTTCCTCTTGACTGGGCTCGGCTGCCTCCTCTTCTCCCGAGGAGGCTCGCTACACTGCTGGCTGTGCTCTCGCCTATCAGGCGGGCGCGCAGGGCTCCTCCAGCAGGTCTTGCCTCAGGGGCTGCTTCCCCTGAGTTGGGCTGTGGGCGGGAACCCAGACACGCAGGATAAGGCCCCAACCACCTGCACATGTCTCTGCTGGGGAGGAGAGTGCTAGGGAACCTACGTCTCTCACACACTTTCTAGGCACCCACGGAGTCAGCCTCTGGGAGTGTGGGGATGCAAAACCCAGCCAGGGGCCCTTGGAACCTGGTGCTCTCCGTGCGGAGCTTTGTCTGGGCGGCCAAGGAACCGCTGAAGGAGCCCTGCTGTTGCCCTTCGCTTCCCTCTGACAGAGCTTTCACTGCTGGAGCCCTTGGCAGTGTGCAACCCACCAGCCCCTAAGCCCTCCTCAAGGACGCTTGGGACCTAAGTGCAAAGGCAAGGCAGGGGTAGAGCTGAAGCCAGGAAGGCGCCAGTGGCGTTTCCGAGCCTCACACAGCCTGCTCCTTCCTGGGAGGGAGCCTTAAAGCAAGGCAAGTCTGCGCAAGGCTCGCCTATGGCAGAGCATCTTGGTGCCAGGAACTCTGCCAGATCGGGCCTCTGAACAGAGCTAGAGATCTGCCGTACTGGAGTCGCACTTAGCTTCGTGTAAGCAGGGATTTCAGCTTGACGGGGACTTGCTGCCTCCTCTTCCCCCGAGGAGGCTCGCTTCCCTGCTGCTGGCTGTGCACTCGCCTATCAGGCGGGGGCGCAGGGCTCCTCCAGCAGGTCTTGCCTCAGGGGCTGCTTCCCCTGAGTTGGGGCTGTGGGCAGGAACCCAGACACGCAGGATCAGGCCCCAAACACCTGCACATGTCTCTGCTGGGGAGGAGAGTGCTAGGGAACCTACGTCTGTCATACACTTTCTGGGCACCCAAGGAATCAGCCTCCGTGTGTGCGGGGCTGAAAACCCCAGCCAGGGGCCCTGGGAGCCTGGTGCTCTCCGTGTGGCGCTGAATCTGGGCGGCCAAGCAACCGCTGGAGGAGCCCTGCAGTTGCCCTTCCCTTCCCTCTGACAGAATTCTCACTGCTGGAGCCCTTGGCAGTGTGCAACCCACCAGCCCCTAAGCTCTCCTTAAGGAGGACTGGGACCTAAGTGCAAAGGCAAGGCAGGATTGGAGCTGAGGCAAGAAAGGCGCCAGTGGGCGACTCCCAGGCTCCTGCTGCCTGCTCCTTCCTGGAGAGGCAGCCTAAAAGCAAGGCAAGTCTGGGCAAGGCTAGCCCCCGGCAGAGCAGCCTCGCGCCAGGAACTCTGCCAGATCGGGGCTCTGAGCAGAGCTAGAGCTCTGCCGTACTGGAGGCGCCACTTAGCTCCGTGCAAGCAGGGCTTTCACTTGACGGGGCTGGGCTGCCTCCTCTTCCCCCGAGGAGGCTCGCTTCCCTGCTGGCTGTGCACTCGCCTATCGGGGGCGCAGGGCTCCTCCAGCAGGTCTTGCCTCAGGGGCTGCTTCCCCTGAGTTGGGGCTGTGGGCAGGAACCCAGACACGCAGGATCAGGCCCCAACCACCTGCACATGTCTCTGCTGGGGAGGAGAGTGCTAGGGAACCTACGTCTGTCATACACTTTCTGGGCACCCAAGGAATCAGCCTCCGTGTGTGCGGGGCTGAAAACCCCAGCCAGGGGCCCTGGGAGCCTGGTGCTCTCGGTGCGGCGCTGATTCTAGGCCGGCCTAGAAACCGCTGGAGGAGCCCTGCAGTTGCCCTTCCCTTCCCTCTGACAGAGCTCTCACTGCTGAAGCCCTTGCAGTGTGCAACCCACCACCCCCTAAGCCCTCCCCAACCGACGCCTGGCACCTATGTGCAAAGGCAAGGCAGGATTGGAGCTGAGGCAAGGAAGGCACCAGTGGCGTCTCCCAGGCTCGCTCAGACAGCTCCTTCCTGGGGAGGGAGCCTAAAAGCAAGGCAAGTCTGGGCAAGGCGAGCCCCGGCCGAGCAGCCTCGCGCCAGAAACTCTGCCAGATCGGGGCTCTGAGCAGAGCTAGAGCTCTGCCGTACTGGAGGCCCACTTAGCTCCGTGCAAGCAGGGCTTTCCTCTTGACTGGGCTCGGCTGCCTCCTCTTCTCCCGAGGAGGCTCGCTACACTGCTGGCTGTGCTCTCGCCTATCAGGCGGGCGCGCAGGGCTCCTCCAGCAGGTCTTGCCTCAGGGGCTGCTTCCCCTGAGTTGAGGGCTGTGGGCGGGAACCCAGACACGCAGGATTAAGGCCCCAACCACCTGCACATGTCTCTGCTGGGGAGGAGAGTGCTAGGGAACCTACGTCTCTCACACACTTTCTAGGCACCCACGGAGTCAGCCTCTGGGAGTGTGGGGATGCAAAAACCCAGCCAGGGGCCCTTGGAACCTGGTGCTCTCCGTGCGGAGGCTTTGTCTGGGCGGCCAAGGAACCGCTGAAGGAGCCCTGCTGTTGCCCTTCGCTTCCCTCTGACAGAGCTTTCACTGCCTGGAGCCCTTGGCAGTGTGCAAACCCACCAGCCCCTAAGCCCTCCTCAAGGACGCTTGGCGACCTAAGTGCAAAGGCAAGGCAGGGGTAGAGCTGAAGCCAGGAAGGCGCCAGTGGCGTTTCCGAGCCTCACACAGCCTGCTCCTTCCTGGGGAGGGAGCCTTAAAGCAAGGCAAGTCTGCGCAAGGCTCGCCTATGGCAGAGCATCTTGGTGCCAGGAACTCTGCCAGATCGGGCCTCTGAACAGAGCTAGAGATCTGCCGTACTGGAGTCGCACTTAGCTTCGTGTAAGCAGGGATTTCAGCTTGACGGGACTTGCTGCCTCCTCTTCCCCCGAGGAGGCTCGCTTCCCTGCTGGCTGTGCACTCGCCTATCAGGCGGGGGCGCAGGGCTCCTCCAGCAGGTCTTGCCTCAGGGGCTGCTTCCCCTGAGTTGGGGCTGTGGGCAGGAACCCAGACACGCAGGATCAGGCCCCAAACACCTGCACATGTCTCTGCTGGGGAGGAGAGTGCTAGGGAACCTACGTCTGTCATACACTTTCTGGGCACCCAAGGAATCAGCCTCCGTGTGTGCGGGGGCTGAAAACCCCAGCCAGGGCGGCCCTGGGAGCCTGGTGCTCTCGGTGTGGCGCTGATTCTGGGCGGCCTAAGAAACCGCTGGAGGAGCCCTGCAGTTGCCCTTCCCTTCCCTCTGACAGAGCTTCTCACTGCTGAAGCCCTTGGCAGTGTGCAACCCACCACCCCCTAAGCCCTCCCAACGCACGCCTGGCACCTATGTGCAAAGGCAAGGCAGGATTGGAGCTGAGGCAAGGAAGGCACCAGTGGCGTCTCCCAGGCTCGCTCAGACAGCTCCTTCCTGGGGAGGGAGCCTAAAAGCAAGGCAAGTCTGGCAAGGCGAGCCCCCGGCCGAGCAAGCCTCGCGCCAGAAACTCTGCCAGATCGGGGCTCTGAGCAGAGCTAGAGCTCTGCCGTACTGGAGGCCCACTTAGCTCCGTGCAAGCAGGGCTTTCCTCTTGACTGGGCTCGGCTGCCTCCTCTTCTCCCGAGGAGGCTCGCTACACTGCTGGCTGTGCTCTCGCCTATCAGGCGGGCGCGCAGGGCTCCTCCAGCAGGTCTTGCCTCAGGGGCTGCTTCCCCTGAGTTGAGGCTGTGGGCGGGAACCCAGACACGCAGGATAAGGCCCCAACCACCTGCACATGTCTCTGCTGGGGAGGAGAGTGCTAGGGAACCTACGTCTCTCACACACTTTCTAGGCACCCACGGAGTCAGCCTCTGGGAGTGTGGGGATGCAAAACCCAGCCAGGGGCCCTTGGAACCTGGTGCTCTCCGTGCGGAGCTTTGTCTGGGCGGCCAAGAACCGCTGAAGGAGCCCTGCTGTTGCCCTTCGCTTCCCTCTGACAGAGCTTTCACTGCTGGAGCCCTTGGCAGTGTGCAACCCACCAGCCCCTAAGCCCTCCTCAAGGACGCTTGGGACCTAAGTGCAAAGGCAAGGCAGGGGTAGAGCTGAAGCCAGGAAGGCGCCAGTGGCGTTTCCGAGCCTCCACACAGCCTGCTCCTTCCTGGGGAGGGAGCCTTAAAGCAAGGCAAGTCTGCGCAAGGCTCGCCTATGGCAGAGCATCTTGGTGCCAGGAACTCTGCCAGATCGGGCCTCTGAACAGAGCTAGAGATCTGCCGTACTGGAGTCGCACTTAGCTTCGTGTAAGCAGGGATTTCAGCTTGACGGGGACTTGCTGCCTCCTCTTCCCCCGAGGAGGCTCGCTTCCCTGCTGGCTGTGCACTCGCCTATCAGGCGGGGGCGCAGGGCTCCTCCAGCAGGTCTTGCCTCAGGGGCTGCTTCCCCTGAGTTGGGGCTGTGGGCAGGAACCCAGACACGCAGGATCAGGCCCCAACCACCTGCACATGTCTCTGCTGGGGAGGAGAGTGCTAGGGAACCTACGTCTGTCATACACTTTCTGGGCACCCAAGGAATCAGCCTCCGTGTGTGCGGGGCTGAAAACCCCAGCCAGGGGCCCTGGGAGCCTGGTGCTCTCGGTGCGGCGCTGATTCTAGGCGGCCTAGAAACCGCTGGAGGAGCCCTGCAGTTGCCCTTCCCTTCCCTCTGACAGAGCTCTCACTGCTGAAGCCCTTGGCAGTGTGCAACCCACCACCCCCTAAGCCCTCCCCAACCACGCCTGGCACCTATGTGCAAAGGCAAGGCAGGATTGGAGCTGAGGCAAGGAAGGCACCAGTGGCGTCTCCCAGGCTCGCTCAGACAGCTCCTTCCTGGGGAGGGAGCCTAAAAGCAAGGCAAGTCTGGGCAAGGCGAGCCCCCGGCCGAGCAGCCTCGCGCCAGAAACTCTGCCAGATCGGGGCTCTGAGCAGAGCTAGAGCTCTGCCGTACTGGAGGCCCACTTAGCTCCGTGCAAGCAGGGCTTTCCTCTTGACTGGGCTCGGCTGCCTCCTCTTCTCCCGAGGAGGCTCGCTACACTGCTGGCTGTGCTCTCGCCTATCAGGCGGGCGCGCAGGGCTCCTCCAGCAGGTCTTGCCTCAGGGGCTGCTTCCCCTGAGTTGAGGCTGTGGGCGGGAACCCAGACACGCAGGATAAGGCCCCAACCACCTGCACATGTCTCTGCTGGGGAGGAGAGTGCTAGGGAACCTACGTCTCTCACACACTTTCTAGGCACCCACGGAGTCAGCCTCTGGGAGTGTGGGGATGCAAAACCCAGCCAGGGGCCCTTGGAACCTGGTGCTCTCCGTGCGGAGCTTTGTCTGGGCGGCCAAGGAACCGCTGAAGGAGCCCTGCTGTTGCCCTTCGCTTCCCTCTGACAGAGCTTTCACTGCTGGAGCCCTTGGCAGTGTGCAACCCACCAGCCCCTAAGCCCTCCTCAAGGACGCTTGGGACCTAAGTGCAAAGGCAAGGCAGGGGTAGAGCTGAAGCCAGGAAGGCGCCAGTGGCGTTTCCGAGCCTCACACAGCCTGCTCCTTCCTGGGGAGGGAGCCTTAAAGCAAGGCAAGTCTGCGCAAGGCTCGCCTATGGCAGAGCATCTTGGTGCCAGGAACTCTGCCAGATCGGGCCTCTGAACAGAGCTAGAGATCTGCCGTACTGGAGTCGCACTTAGCTTCGTGTAAGCAGGGATTTCAGCTTGACGGGGACTTGCTGCCTCCTCTTCCCCCGAGGAGGCTCGCTTCCCTGCTGGCTGTGCACTCGCCTATCAGGCGGGGGCGCAGGGCTCCTCCAGCAGGTCTTGCCTCAGGGGCTGCTTCCCCTGAGTTGGGGCTGTGGGCAGGAACCCAGACACGCAGGATCAGGCCCCAAACACCTGCACATGTCTCTGCTGGGGAGGAGAGTGCTAGGGAACCTACGTCTGTCATACACTTTCTGGGCACCCAAGGAATCAGCCTCCGTGTGTGCGGGGCTGAAAACCCCAGCCAGGGGACCTGGGAGCCTGGTGCTCTCCGTGTGGCGCTGAATCTGGGCGGCCAAGCAACCGCTGGAGGAGCCCTGCAGTTGCCCTTCCCTTCCCTCTGACAGAATTCTCACTGCTGGAGCCCTTGGCAGTGTGCAACCCACCAGCCCCTAAGCTCTCCTTAAGGAGGACTGGGACCTAAGTGCAAAGGCAAGGCAGGATTGGAGCTGAGGCAAGAAAGGCGCCAGTGGCGACTCCCAGGCTCCTGCTGCCTGCTCCTTCCTGGAGAGGCAGCCTAAAAGCAAGGCAAGTCTGGGCAAGGCTAGCCCCCGGCAGAGCAGCCTCGCGCCAGGAACTCTGCCAGATCGGGGCTCTGAGCAGAGCTAGAGCTCTGCCGTACTGGAGGCGCACTTAGCTCCGTGCAAGCAGGGCTTTCAACTTGACGGGGCTGGGCTGCCTCCTCTTCCCCCGAGGAGGCTCGCTTCCCTGCTGGCTGTGCACTCGCCTATCAGGCGGGGGCGCAGGGCTCCTCCAGCAGGTCTTGCCTCAGGGGCTGCTTCCCCTGAGTTGGGGCTGTGGGCAGGAACCCAGACACGCAGGATCAGGCCCCAACCACCTGCACATGTCTCTGCTGGGGAGGAGAGTGCTAGGGAACCTACGTCTGTCATACACTTTCTGGGCACCCAAGGAATCAGCCTCCGTGTGTGCGGGGCTGAAAACCCCAGCCAGGGGCCCTGGGAGCCTGGTGCTCTCGGTGCGGCGCTGATTCTAGGCGGCCTAGAAACCGCTGGAGGAGCCCTGCAGTTGCCCTTCCCTTCCCTCTGACAGAGCTCTCACTGCTGAAGCCCTTGGCAGTGTGCAACCCACCACCCCCTAAGCCCTCCCCAACCACGCCTGGCACCTATGTGCAAAGGCAAGGCAGGATTGGAGCTGAGGCAAGGAAGGCACCAGTGGCGTCTCCCAGGCTCGCTCAGACAGCTCCTTCCTGGGGAGGGAGCCTAAAAGCAAGGCAAGTCTGGGCAAGGCGAGCCCCCGGCCGAGCAGCCTCGCGCCAGAAACTCTGCCAGATCGGGGCTCTGAGCAGAGCTAGAGCTCTGCCGTACTGGAGGCCCACTTAGCTCCGTGCAAGCAGGGCTTTCCTCTTGACTGGGCTCGGCTGCCTCCTCTTCTCCCGAGGAGGCTCGCTACACTGCTGGCTGTGCTCTCGCCTATCAGGCGGGCGCGCAGGGCTCCTCCAGCAGGTCTTGCCTCAGGGGCTGCTTCCCCTGAGTTGAGGCTGTGGGCGGGAACCCAGACACGCAGGATAAGGCCCCAACCACCTGCACATGTCTCTGCTGGGGAGGAGAGTGCTAGGGAACCTACGTCTCTCACACACTTTCTAGGCACCCACGGAGTCAGCCTCTGGGAGTGTGGGGATGCAAAACCCAGCCAGGGGCCCTTGGAACCTGGTGCTCTCCGTGCGGAGCTTTGTCTGGGCGGCCAAGGAACCGCTGAAGGAGCCCTGCTGTTGCCCTTCGCTTCCCTCTGACAGAGCTTTCACCTGCTGGAGCCCTTGGCAGTGTGCAACCCACCAGCCCCTAAGCCCTCCTCAAGGACGCTTGGGACCTAAGTGCAAAGGCAAGGCAGGGGTAGAGCTGAAGCCAGGAAGGCGCCAGTGGCGTTTCCGAGCCTCACACAGCCTGCTCCTTCCTGGGGAGGGAGCCTTAAAGCAAGGCAAGTCTGCGCAAGGCTCGCCTATGGCAGAGCATCTTGGTGCCAGGAACTCTGCCAGATCGGGCCTCTGAACAGAGCTAGAGATCTGCCCGTACTGGAGTCGCACTTAGCTTCGTGTAAGCAGGGATTTCAGCTTGACGGGGACTTGCTGCCTCCTCTTCCCCCGAGGAGGCTCGCTTCCCTGCTGGCTGTGCACTCGCCTATCAGGGCGGCCGGGCGCAGGGCTCCTCCAGCAGGTCTTGCCTCAGGGGGCTGCTTCCCCTGAGTTGGGGCTGTGGGCAGGAACCCAGACACGCAGGATCAGGCCCCAAACACCTGCACATGTTCTCTGCTGGGGAGGAGAGTGCTAGGGAACCTACGTCTGTCATACACTTTCTGGGCACCAAGGAATCAGCCTCCGTGTGCGGGCTGAAAACCCCAGCCAGGGGACCTGGGAGCCTGGTGCTCTCCGTGTGGCGCTGAATTCTGGCGGCCAAGCAACCGCTGGAGGAGCCCTGCAGTTGCCCTTCCCTTCCCTCTGACAGAATTCTGCACTGCTGGGCCCTTTGGCAGTGTGCACCCCAGCCGCAACCGTCACCACCGCCCTGAAGGCGCGCCTCCCGCAGACGAC
>NW_017194087.1:0-9504 GCF_001704415.2 Capra hircus
AAAAAGGAAAAGGAGTATGTCAAGGCTGTATATTGTCACCCTGTTTATTTAACTTATATGCAGAGTACATCATGAAACATGCTGGGATGGAAGATACATGAGCTGGAATGAAGATTGCCGGTAGAAATATCAATAAAACTTAGATATGCAGATGACACACCATTATGGGCAGAACGTGAAGAGGAACGGGTATGTCGGGGAACTTCTTGAGTTGCAGCAAGGGTGTGAAGGACCCTTTGGAAGTTCCAGAGGTTAGGTGTGGTTAGTCTCGAGATGCCTCAGCAGAAATGGGCCTCATGTCGCCTGGAAAGGAGAGGCTCCTGGATATTCCCAAGTTTCAACAGGTGCTCTCGAGTTACCATGGGGACTTCAGGGACCCGCTCTGGCGGCCGCAGGAAATGCCAGTCATCATGCGTGTTGCTAGGGGCCTCTTGTGATTCCTCTCCCGTCGATGCCGGGGCCTAAGACCTTGTGTGGAGTCGGGGGCCGGGCTGAGGATTCCTCTCCAGTGCTGACATGGATTTTGGGGTACTTCTGGAGTCTCCACAAGGGAGTCAGGCCTCGTCTCGAGTGGGGGGCATGAGCGTGCCCTTTCCTCCCATGCTGTAGCAGCAGTGTCACGCTTCCCTTGCGTGGACCAAGGGATCTGTGGCTTTCCCTCGAGTCTTTCCCACGAGGCTTTCCACAGGGCTGTCCCACGTGTCACGGTGGTGTGAGTCGATCCTCGGCATGAAAGCCGAGGCAGTGCAGGGAAAACAGGTTTCCTGTGGAATGGACTGAGACATCTGGGGCGTCTTGGAATGGTGCACGACCCTGCAGTTCCTCTCCCCTTTCCTTTCGAGAGCGCCTCCTCTTGAGATGCGATGGGAATGCCGGGAATTCTTTCCCGACCAAGCAGGGAAAGGATCCCTCCTCTCGAGCTACTAGCCGGAAACGGGAGCTCCTCTGGATGTGGCCGGGACCCTCGTGCTTCCTCTTGAGTGGAGACGGGTATGCCAGGGAACTTCTTGAGTTGCAGCATGACTGTGAAAGACTCTTTGAAGTTCCAGAGGTCACGTTGATTAGCCTCCAGACACCTCAGGGAAAAGGCCTCATCTTGCCTGCAGGGGAGACCTCCTGGATTTTACGAGTTGCGGCAGGTGCTCTCGACTTACGAGGGGACCTCATGGACCCGCTCTGGTGACCTCAGGAAAGGCCAGTCCCCATGCGAGTTGCTAGAGGGCTGTCGCTATTCCTCTCCCGTTGATGCCAGGGCTAAGACCTTGTGTGGAGTCGGGGCCGGAACCTGAGGATTCCTCTCCGGGCTGACATGCATCTTGGGGTACTTCTGGAGTCTCCCAGGGGAGTCAGTCCTAGTTCGAGTGGGGCATGCACGTGCGCTTTCCTCCCGTGCTGTAGCAGCAGTGTCACGCTTCCCTTCGTGGATCAAGGGATCTGTGGCTTTCCCTCCAAGGCTTTCCCACAGGGCTCTCCCACGTACCACCGTGGTGTGAGTCGATCTCGGGCGTGAAAGTCGAAGCAGTGCAGGGAAAACAGGATCCTCTGCAATGGACTGAGACATCTGGGGCACTCTGGAATGGTGGCACTACCCATGAGTTCCTCTCGCCTTTCCTGTGCAGCGCGCCTCCTCTTGAGATGCATCCGGAAACGTCGGGAATTCTTTTCCCGAGGAAGCAGGGAAGGATCCCTCATCTCGAGTTTGGAGGCGGAAAACGGAGCTCCTCTGGAGTGGCCGGACCCTCGTGCTTCCTCTGGAGTGGAGACCGGTATGTCGGGGAACTTCTTGAGTTGTAGCAAGGGTGTGTAGGACCCTTTGGAAGTTCCAGACTTTAGGTGTGATTACTCTCGAGACGCCGCAGAGAAAATGGGCCTCATCTCGACTGGAGCAGAGAACCTCCTGGATTTTCTCGAGTTGAGGCAGGTGCTCTCGACTTACGACCGTGACCTCAGGGACAGTGAAGCAGATGTGTCACGCTTCCCGTCGCGGGGATCTAGGGATCTGTGGCTTTCCCTCGAGGCTTTCCCACGAGGCTTTCCACAGGGCTGTCCCACGTGCCACCATGGTGTGAGTGGATCCTCCGGCGTGAAAGTCGAGGCACTGCAGTGAAAACAGGTTTCCCTGGAGTGGACTGAGACATCTGGGGGACTCTGGGAATGGTGGCATGACCCTGGAGTTCCTCGCGCCTTTCCTGTGGAGAGCGCCTCCTCTTGAGATGCGGCGGGAACGCCAGGAATTCTTTCTCGACCACGCAGGGAAAGGATCCCGCCTCTCGAGCTAGGGGGCGGAAACGGGGCTTCTCTGGATATTGGAGTGACTCTCGAGCTTCCTCTCGAGTGGAGACGGGTATGTCGGGGAACTTCTTGAGTTGCAGCAAGGGTGTGAAGGACCCTTTGGAAGTTCCAGACGTTAGATGTGATTAGCCTCGAGACGCCTCAGCGGAAATGGGCCTCATCTCGCCTGGAGGGGAGAACCTCCTGGATTTTCTCGAGTTGCGGCAGTTGCTCTCGATTTTCGACGGGGATCTCAGGGACCGGCTCTGGTGGCCTCAGGAAAGGCCAGTCCCCATGCGAGTTGCTCGGGGCCTCTCAGGATTCCTCTCCCGTCGATGCCGGGCCTAATACCTTGTGTGAAGTCGGTGCCAGAACCTGAGGATTCCTCTCCAGTGCTGACATTGATCTTGGGGTACTTCTGGAGTCTCCCCAGGGGAGTAAGTCCTTGTCTCGAGTGGGGGCATGCACGTGCGCTTTCCTTCCGAGCTGTAGCTGCAGTGTCGCGCTTCCCTTCGCGTGGATCAAGGGATCTGTGGCTTCCCCTCGAGACTTTCCCACGAGGCTTTCCCACAGGGCTGTCCCACGTGCCACCGTGGTGTGAGTCGATCCTCGCCTTGAAAGTCGAGGCAGTAAAGGGAAAACAGGTTTCCCTGGAATGGACTGAGACATCTGGGGGACTCTGGGAATGGTGGCACGACCCTGGATTTCCTCTCGCCTTTCCTGTGGAGAGTGCCTCCTCTTGAGATGCGACGGGAACGCCGGGAATTCTTTCCCGACCACGCAGGGAAAGGATCCCTCCTCTCGAGCTAGGACGCGCAAACGGGGCTCCTCTGGATGTGGGCGGGACTCTCGTGCTTCCTCTCGAGTGGAGACGGGTATGTCGGGGAACTTCTTGAGTTGCAGCAAGGGTGTGAAGGACCCTTTGGAAGTTCCCAGAGGTTAGGTGTGGTTAGTCTCGAGATGCCTCAGCAGAAATGGGCCTCATGTCGCCTGGAAAGGAGAGGCTCCTGGATATTCCCAAGTTTCAACAGGTGCTCTCGAGTTACCATGGGGACTTCAGGGACCCGCTCTGGCGGCCGCAGGAAATGCCAGTCATCATGCGTGTTGCTAGGGGCCTCTTGTGATTCCTCTCCCGTCGATGCCGGGGCCTAAGACCTTGTGTGGAGTCGGGGCCGGGAGCTGAGGATTCCTCTCCAGTGCTGGCATGGATTTTGGGGTACTTCTGGAGTCTCCACAAGGGAGTCAGGCCTCGTCTCGAGTGGGGGCATGAGCGTGCCCTTTCCTCCCATGCTGTAGCAGCAGTGTCACGCTTCCCCTTGCGTGGACCAAGGGATCTGTGGCTTTCCCTCGAGTCTTTCCCACGAGGCTTTCCCACAGGGCTGTCCCACGTGTCACGGTGGTGTGAGTCGATCCTCCGGCATGAAAGCCGAGGCAGTGCAGGGAAAACAGGTTCCTGTGGAATGGACTGAGACATCTGGGGGCGTCTTGGAATGGTGCACGACCCTGCAGTTCCTCTCCCCTTTCCTTTCGAGAGCGCCTCCTCTTGAGATGCGATGGGAATGCCAGGAATTCTTTCCCGACCAAGCAGGGAAAGGATCCCTCCTCTCGAGCTACTAGCCGGAAACGGAGCTCCTCTGGATGTGGCCGGGACCCTCGTGCTTCCTCTTGAGTGGAGACGGGTATGCCAGGGAACTTCTTGAGTTGCAGCATGACTGTGAAAGACTCTTTGGAAGTTCCAGAGGTCACGTGTGATTAGCCTCCAGACACCTCAGGGAAAAGGGCCTCATCTCGCCTGCAGGGGAGAACCTCCTGGATTTTACCGAGTTGCGGCAGGTGCTCTCGACTTACGACGGGGACCTCATGGACCCGCTCTGGTGACCTCAGGAAAGGCCAGTCCCCATGCGAGTTGCTAGAGGGCCTGTCGCTATTCCTCTCCCGTTGATGCCAGGGCCTAAGACCTTGTGTGGAGTCGGGGCCGGAACCTGAGGATTCCTCTCCAGGGCTGACATGCATCTTGGGGTACTTCTGGAGTCTCCCCAGGGGAGTCAGTCCTAGTTCGAGTGGGGGCATGCACGTGCGCTTTCCTCCCGTGCTGTAGCAGCAGTGTCACGCTTCCCTTCGTGTGGATCAAGGGATCTGTGGCTTTCCCTCAAGGCTTTCCCACAGGGCTCTCCCACGTACCACCGTGGTGTGAGTCGATCCTCGGCGTGAAAGTCGAAGCAGTGCAGGGAAAACAGGATCCTCTGCAATGGACTGAGACATCTGGGGCACTCTTGGAATGGTGGCACTACCCATGAGTTCCTCTCGCCTTTCCTGTGCAGCGCGCCTCCTCTTGAGATGCATCGGAAACGTCGGGAATTCTTTCCCGAGGAAGCAGGGAAGGATCCCTCATCTCGAGTTTGGAGGCGGAAACGGAGCTCCTCTGGAGTGGCCGGACCCTCGTGCTTCCTCTGGAGTGGAGACCGGTATGTCGGGGAACTTCTTGAGTTGTAGCAAGGGTGTGTAGGACCCTTTGGAAGTTCCAGACTTTAGGTGTGATTACTCGCGAGACGCCGCAGAGAAAATGGGCCTCATCTCGACTGGAGCAGAGAACCTCCTGGATTTTCTCGAGTTGAGGCAGGTGCTCTCGACTTACGACCGTGACCTCAGGGACAGTGAAGCAGATGTGTCACGCTTCCCGTCTCGGGGATCTAGGGATCTGTGGCTTTCCCTCGAGGCTTTCCCACGAGGCTTTCCACAGGGCTGTCCCACGTGCCACCATGGTGTGAGTGGATCCTCGGCGTGAAAGTCGAGGCACTGCAGTGAAAACAGGTTTCCCTGGAGTGGACTGAGACATCTGGGGGACTCTGGGAATGGTGGCATGACCCTGGAGTTCCTCGCGCCTTTCCTGTGGAGAGCGCCTCCTCTTGAGATGCGGCGGGAACGCCAGGAATTCTTTCTCGACCACGCAGGGAAAGGATCCCGCCTCTCGAGCTAGGGGGCGGAAACGGGGCTTCTCTGGATATTGGAGTGACTCTCGAGCTTCCTCTCGAGTGGAGACGGGTATGTCGGGGAACTTCTTGAGTTGCAGCAAGGGTGTGAAGGACCCTTTGGAAGTTCCAGACGTTAGATGTGATTAGCCTCGAGACGCCTCAGCGGAAATGGGCCTCATCTCGCCTGGAGGGGAGAACCTCCTGGATTTTCTCGAGTTGCGGCAGTTGCTCTCGATTTTCGACGGGGATCTCAGGGACCGGCTCTGGTGGCCTCAGGAAAGGCCAGTCCCCATGCGAGTTGCTCGGGGGCCTCTCAGGATTCCTCTCCCGTCGATGCCGGGGCCTAATACCTTGTGTGAAGTCGGTGCCAGAACCTGAGGATTCCTCTCCAGTGCTGACATTGATCTTGGGGTACTTCTGGAGTCTCCCCAGGGGAGTAAGTCCTTGTCTCGAGTGGGGGCATGCACGTGCGCTTTCCTTCCGAGCTGTAGCTGCAGTGTCGCGCTTCCCTTCGCGTGGATCAAGGGATCTGTGGCTTCCCCTCGAGACTTTCCCACGAGGCTTTCCCACAGGGCTGACCCACGTGCCACCGTGGTGTGAGTCGATCCTCGGCTTGAAAGTCGAGGCAGTAAAGGGAAAACAGGTTTCCCTGGAATGGACTGAGACATCTGGGGGACTCTGGGAATGGTGGCACGACCCTGGATTTCCTCTCGCCTTTCCTGTGGAGAGCGCCTCCTCTTGAGATGCGACGGGAACGCCGGGAATTCTTTCCCGACCACGCAGGGAAAGGATCCCTCCTCTCGAGCTAGGACGCGCAAACGGGGCTCCTCTGGATGTGGGCGGGACTCTCGTGCTTCCTCTCGAGTGGAGACGGGTATGTCGGGGAACTTCTTGAGTTGCAGCAAGGGTGTGAAGGACCCTTTGGAAGTTCCAGATGTTAGATGTGATTAGCATCGTGACCCATTAGCGGAAATGGGCCTCATCTCGCCCGGAGGGGAGAACCTCCTGGATTTCCTCGAGTTGCCGCAGGTGCTCTCGACTTACAACGGGGACCTCAGGGACCCGCTCTGGTGGCCTCAGGAAAGGCCAGTCCCCATGCGAGTTGCTCGGGGGCCTCTCAGGATTTCTCTCCCGTCGATGCCGGGACCTAAGATCTTGTGTGGAGTTGGCGCCGGAACCTGAGGATTCCTCTCCAGTGCTGACATGGATCTTGGGGTACTTCTGGAGTCTCCCCAGGGGAGTCAGTCCTCGTCTTCAGTGGGGGCATGCACGTGCGCTTTCCTCCCGAGCTGTAGCAGCAGTGTCACGCTTCCCTTCGCGTGGATCAAGGGATCTTGTCTTTCCCTCGAGGCTTACCTACGAGGCTTTCCCATCAGGCTTTCCCACAGGGCTGTCCCAAGTGACACCGTGGTGTGAGTCGATCCTCGGCTTGAAAGTCGAGGCAGTAAAGGGAAAACAGGTTTCCCTGGAATGGACTGAGACATCTGGGGGACTCTGGGAATGGTGGCACGTCCCTGAAGTTCCTCTCACCTTTCCTGTGAAGAGTACCTCCTCTTGAGATGCGACGAAAATGGCAGGAATTCTTTCCCGACCACGCAGTAAAAGGATCCCTCCTCTCGAGCCAGGAGGCGGAAACGGGGCTCCTCTGGATGTGGGCGGGACTCTCGTGCTTCCTCTCGAGTGGAGACGGGTATGTCGGGCAACTTCTTGAGTTGCAGCAAGGTTGTGAAGGACCCTTTGGAAGTTGCAGAGGTTAGGTCTGATTACCCCTGAGACGCCTCAGCACAAATGCGCCTCATCTCGCCTGGAGGGCAGAACCTCCTGGATTTTCTCGAGTTGCGGCAGGTGCTCTCGACTTACGACGGGGACCTCAGAGTCCCGCTCTGGTGGCCTCAGGAAAGGCCAGTCCCCATGCGAGTTGCTCGCGGCCTTCTCGGGATTCCACTCCCATCGATGCTGGGTCCTAAGACCTTGTGTGGAGTCAGTGCCGGAACCTGAGGATTCCTCTCCAGTGCCGACATGGATCTTGGGGTACTTCTGGAGTCTCCCCAGGGAAATCAGTCCTCGTCTCGAGTGAGGGCTTGCACGGGCGCTTTCCTCCCGAGCTGTAGCACAGTGTCACGCTTCCCTTAGCGTGGATCAAGGGATCTGTGACTTTCGCTCGAGGCTTTCCCATGAGGCTTTCGCACGAGGCTTTCCCACAGGGCTGTCCCAAGTGCCACCGTGGTGTGAGTCGATCCTCGGCTTGAAAGTCGAGGCAGTGCAGGGAAAACAGGTTTCCCTGGAATAGACTGAGACATCTGGGGACTGTGGGAATGGTGGCACGACCCTGGAGTTACTCTCGCCTTTCCTGTGGAGAGAGCCTCCTCTTGAGATGCGACGGGAACGCCGGGAATTCTTTCCCGAACATGCAGGGAAAGTATCCCTCCTCTCGAGCTATGAGATAGAAACGGGGCTCCTCTGGATGTGGGCGGGACACTCGTGCTTCCTCTCGAGTGGAGCCGGGTATCTCGGGGAAGTTCTTAAGTTGCAGCAAAAGTGTGAAGGACCCTTTGGGAGTTCCAGAGGTTAGGTGTGATTAGCCTCGAGACGCCTCAGCGTGAAATGGCCTCATCTCGCACTGGAGGGGGGAACCTCCTGGATTTTCTCGGAGTTGCGGCAGGTGCTCTCGACTTACGACGGGGACCCCTGGGACCCTGCTCTGGTGGCCTCAGGAAAGACCAGTCCCATGCGAGTTGCTCGGGGGCCTCTCGGGATTCCTCTTCCATCGATGCCGGGGCCTAAGACCTTGTGTGAAGACGGTGCCAGAACCTGAGGATTCCTCTCCAGTGCTGACATTGATCTTGGGGTACTTCTGGAGTCTCCCCAGGGGAGTCAGGCCTCGTCTCGTGTGGGGGCATGCACCTGCACTTTCCCCCCGAGCTGTAGCTGCAGTGTCGTGCTTCCCTTCGCGTGGATCAAGGGATCTGTGCCTTCCCCTCGAGGCTTTCCCACGAGGCTTTCCCACAGGGCTGTCCCACGTGCCACCGTGGTGTCAGTCGATCCTCGGCTTGAACGTCGAGGCAGTGCAGGGAAAGCAGGTTTCCCTGGAATGGACTGAGACATCTGGGGACTGTGGGAGTGGTGGCACGACCCTGGAGTTCCTCTCGCCTTTCCTGTGGAGAGCGCCTCCTCTTGAGATGCGAAAGGAACACCGGGAATTCTTTCCCATCACGCAGGGACAGGATCCTTTCTCTCGAGCAAGAGTAGGAAACGGGGCTCCTTTGGATGTGGGCAGAACTCTCGTGCTTCCTCTCGAGTGGAGACGGGTATGTCGGGGAACTTCTTGAGTTGCAGCAAGGGTGTGAAGGACGCTTTGGAAGTTCCAGAGGTTAGGTGTGATTAGCCTCGAGACGCCTCAGCAGAAATGGGTCTCCTGTCGACTGGAGGGGAGAATCTCCTGGATTTTCTCGAGTTGCGGCAAGTGCTCTCAACTTACGACGGGGACCTCAGGGACCCGCTCTTGTGGCCTCAGGAAAGGCCAGTCCCATGCGAGTTGCTCGGGGGCCTCTCGGGATTCCTCTAGAGACGATGCGGGCCTACGACCTTTTGTGGAGTCGGTGTCGGAAACGGAGGATTCCTCTCGAGTGCTGACATGGATCTTGGGGTACTTCTGGAGTCTCCCCAGGAGAGTCAGTCCTCGTCTCAAGAGGGGGCATGCACGTGTGCTTTCCTCCCACTCTAGCAGCAGTTTCACACTTGCCTTCACGTGAATCAAGGGATCAGGGGCTTTCCCTCGAGGCTTTCCCACGAGGCTTTCCCACGAGGCTTTCCCACAGGGCTGTCCCACGTGCCTCCGTGGTGTGAGTCGATCCTCGGCTTGAAAGTCGAGGCAGTGCAGGGAAAACAGATTTTTCCCTGTAATGGACTGAGTCATATGGGGGACTCTGGAATGGTGGCACGACCCTGGAGTTCCTCTCGCCTTTCCTGTGGAGAGCGCCTCCTCTTGAGATGCGACGGAACGCCAGGAATTCTTTCCCGACCACGCAGGGAAAGGATCCCTCCTCTCGAGCTAGGAGGCGGAAACGGGGCTCCTCGGATGTGGGCGACTCTCCTGCTTCCTCTCGAGTGGAGACGGGTATGTCGGGGAACTTCTTGAGTTGCAGAAGGGTGTGAAGGACCCTTTGAAAGTTCAGAGGTTAGGTGTGATTAGCCTCGATAGGCCTCAGCGGAAACGGGCCTCATCTCGCCTGGAGGGGAGAACCTCCTGGATTTTCTCGGA
>NW_017194088.1:0-9504 GCF_001704415.2 Capra hircus
CTCTGCTTTTTCACTCTTCTGACCTTTTCTGGAAAAAGTCAATTCAGCGCGTTAGTCTTCTGCATTTGAAAGAGTGTTTCAATCCAAAAACCCTCTGATGGCTTTCTAGCCTGCCTGTAGACTCGTACAGCTGCGCTTGTGATTGTTTTGAGGCCTCCTGACCGCAGGAGGCACAGGAAGCTTTAAAACATCCTAGGAATGCAGGAGCTTTCGAGGAGTCAAAATCTTTAGAATAGGACTGATTAAAAGTTTCATTTTTGGGTCAATGCTTGCTGCCAAATTTTCATATCCTTTATTTTTAGATATAGTTGGTATATAGAAAAACAAGTAGTAGACCTGGTATTAGCAACATTATATCTTTGAGTTAAGTACCTTCTTTGTTATAACCCACTGCACATTTGTTCTATAGAGATGTAACTTTAATGCTTTAAGGAGATGCAGATTAAAGAAAAACACTTCAGGGGAAACAAAATTAACGTTCATTAAGGAACAGAGCCAAAAAGTGTTAACAAGCCTCTTGGCCAGAAGATAATGTAAATCACCTGAGACCTTTTGTATACAAAATGATATACAGAAAGAATCTGGGTTGTGAACGCTACATAATTTTGTGTTATCCATTGATCTCCATGTTTTATCAAAAATATAAAAGGCCTTGTGAACAATAAAGGAGGAGACCAGGTCCGGGGGCCAGTTTCTCGGACCAGCTTCTCGAACTAGTCTCTCAGCCTGGTTTCTTGGGACTCTGGCTCCCCCCGTGTCTTTCTCTCTCTTTCTTCTTCCTACCTTTCCTTCTCTCTGCTCTTTACTTTAACTTCAGGCTGAATCTCCACCTGGAGTGCGGAGGCTAGCAAGGTCTACTTACTTGCCCTGGCTGTTAAGACCCGCACGAAAGGGAGCTTAAGGCGAGGCACCCTTAGATATTCAAGCGGGCGCCGGTGGCCCAAAGTAGGTGGTGCAAATTCCTTGTTGGAATTTTATTGGCCTTCCGCGTAAACCAAGCTATTCAGCCCTCTTCCTCCACTTAATCTTCTTACTACACTATAGTTTCCAAATCTAATCTTACATTAATAAATAAACAAGTCTTTCCACGACAACGCCGTCCACAGTTCGAATTCCCTGGATCCACCGGGCTGGAGCCGGCATAAGACCTTGAGTGGAGTCGGTGCCGGAACCTGAGGATTCCTCTCCAGTGCTGACATGGATCTTGGGGTACTTCTGGAGTCTCCCCAGGGGAGTCAGTCTTCGTCGCGAGTGGGGGTATGCACGTGCGCTTTCCTCCCGAGCTGTAGCAGCAGTGTCATGCTCCCCTTCGCGTGGATCAAGGGATCTGTGGCTTTCCCACGAAGCTTCCCACAGGGCTGTCCCACGTGCCACCGTGCTGAGTTGATCCTCGGCTTGAAAGTCGAGGTAGTGCAGGAAAACAGGTTTCCCTGGAATGGACTGAGACATCTGGGGGACTCTGGAAGGGTGGCACGACCCTGGCGTTCCTCTCGCCTTTCCTGTGGAGAGCGCCTCCTCTTGAGATGCGACGGGAACGCCGGGAATACTTTCCGACCACGCAGGGAAAGATCCCTCCTCTTGAGCTAGGATGAGGAGGGACTCTCGTGATTCCTCTCGAGTGGAGACGGATATGTCGGGAACTTCTTGAGTTGCAGTTGGTGTGAAGGACCCTTTGGAAGTTCCAGAGGTTAGGTGTGATTAGCCTCGAGACGCCCTCAGCGGAAATGGGCCTCATCTCGCCTGGAGGGGAGAACCTCCTGGATTTTCTCGAGTTGTGGCAGGTGCTCTCTACCTACACGGGGACCTCAGGGACCCGCTCTGGTGGCCTCAGGAAAGCAGGTCCCCAACGAGTTGCTCGGGTCATCTCGGGATTCCTCTCCCGTCGATGCCGGGGCCTAAGGCCTTGTGTGGAGACGCTGCCGGAACCTGAGGATTCCTTGCTGGCATGGATTTGCTCTGGAGCAGGGAGTCAGTCTCGTCTCGAATTGGGGCATTCACGTGCGATTTCCTCTCGAGCTGTAGCAGCAGTGTCACGCTTCCCTTCGTGATCAAGGGATCTGTGGCTTTCCCACTAGGCTTTCCCACAGGGCTGTCCCACGTGCCACCGTGGTGTGAGTAGATCCTCGGCTTGAAAGTCGAGGCAGTGCAGGGAAAAAAGGTGTCCCTGGAATGGACGGAGACATCTGGGGGACTCTAGTAATGGTGGCACGACCCTGGAGTTCTCTCGCCTTTCCTGTGGAGAGCACCTCATCTTGAGATGTCACGGGAACGCCAGGAATTCTTTCCAGAACAGGCAGGGAAAGGATCCCTTCTCTCGCGCTAGGAGCGGAAACGGGGCTCCTATGGATGTGGGCGGGACTCTCGTGCTTCCTCTCGAGTGGAGACGGTATGTCGGGGAACTTCTTGAGTTGCAGCAAGGGTGTGTGAAGGACCCTTTGGAAGTTCCAGAGGTTAGGTGTGATTAGCCTCGAGAAGCCTCAGCGGAAATGGGCCTCATCTCGCCTGGAGGGGAGAACCTCCTGGATTTTCTCGAGTTGCGGCAGTTCCTCTCGACTTACGACGGGACCTCAGGGACACGCTCTGGTGGCCTCAGGAAAGGCCAGTCCCCAAGCGAGTTGCTCGGGGGCCTCTCGAGATTCCTCTCTGTCGATGCCGGGGCCTAAGACCTTGTGTGGAGTCGGTGCCGGAACCTGAGGATTCCTCTCCAGTGCTGACATGGATCTTGCGGTACTTCCTGAGTCTCCCCTGGGAGTCAGTCCTCTCTCGAGTGGGGCATGCACGTGCGCTTTCCTCCCAGCTCAGCAGCAGTGTCACGCTTCCCGTCGAGTGGGTCAAGGGATCTGTGGCTTTCCCACGAAGCTTTCCCACAGGGCTGTCCCACGTGCCACCGTGGTGTGAGTCGATCCTCGGCTTGAAAGTCGAGCAGCAGTGCAGGGAAAAACAGGTTTCCCTAAATGGACTGAGACATCTGGGGGGACTCTGGAATGGTGGCACGACCCTAGAGTTCCTCTCGCCTTTCCTCTGGAGAGCGCCTCCTCTTGAGATGCGACGGGAACGCCGGGAATTCTTTCCCGACCACGCAGGAAAGATCCTCCTCTCGAGCTAGGAGGCGGAAACAGCGCTCCTCTGGATGAGGGCGGGACTCTCGTGCTTCCTCTCGAGTGGAGACGGGTATGTCGCGGAACTTCTTGAGTTGCAGCAAGGGTGTGAAGGACCCTTTAGAATTTCCAGAGGTAGGTGTGATTAGCCTCGAGATGCCTCAGCGGAAATGGGCCTCATCTCGCCTGGAGGGGAGAACCTCCTGGATTTTCTCGAGTTGCGGCAGGTGCTCTTGACTTACGTTCAGGACCCGCTCTGGTGGCCTCAGAAAGGCCAGTCCCCATACGAGTTGTTCGGGTGCCTCTCGGTATTCCTCTCCCGTTGATGCCGGGACCTAAGACCTTGTTTGGAGTCGGTGCCAGAACCTGAGGATTCCTCTCCAATGCTGACATGGATTTGGGGTACTTCTGGAGTATCCCAGGGGAGTCAGTCATCGTCTCGAATTGGGGCATGCACGTGCGATTTCCTCTCGGGCTGTAGCAGCTGTGTCACGCTTCCCTTCACGTGGATCAAGGGATCTGTGTCTTTCCCTCGAGGCTTGCCCAGGAGGCTTTCCCACAGGGCTGTCCCACGTGCCACCGTGGTGTGAGTCGATCCTCGGCTTGAAATTCGAGGCAGTGCAGGAAAAACAGGTTTCCCTGGAATGGACTGAGACATCTGGGGGACTCTGGGAATGGTGGCATGACCCTGGAGTTCCTCTCGCCTTTCCTGTGGAGAGCGCCTCCTCTTGGGATGCGACGGAAACGCCGGGAATTCTTTCCCGACCACGCAGGGAAGGATCCCTCCTATCTAGCTAGGAGGGCGGAAACGGGGCTCCTCTGGATGAGGGCGTGACTCTCGTGATTCCTCTCGAGTGGAGACGGGTATGTCGGGAAACTTCTTCAGTTGCAGCAAGGGTGTGAAAGACCCTTTGTAAGTTCCAGATGTTAGGTGTGATTAGCCTCGAGATGCCTCAGCGGAAACGGGCCTCATCTCGCCTGGAGGGGAGAACCTGCTGGATTTTCTCGAGTTGCGGCATGTGCTCTCGACTTACGACGGGGACCTCAGGGACCCGCTCTGGTGGCCTCAGGAAAGACCAGTCCCCATGCGAGTTGCTCGGGGGACTCACGGATTCCTCTCCCATCGATGCCGTGGCCTAAGACCTTGTGTGGAGTCGGTTTGCGGAACCTGAGGATTCCTCTCCAGGGCTGACATGCATCTTGGGGTACTTCTGGAGTCTCCCCAAGGGAGTCAGTCCTCGTATCGAGTGGGGTCATGCACGTGCGCTTTCCTCCCCAGCTCTAGCAGCAGTGTCACGCTTCCCGTCGAGTGGGTCAAGGGATCTGTGGCTTTCCCACGAAGCTTTCCCACAGGGCTGTCCCACGTGCCACCGTGGTGTGAGTCGATCCTCGGCTTGAAAGTCGAGGCAGTGCAGGGAAAACAGGTTTCCCTAAATGGACTGAGACATCTGGGGGACTCTGGGAATGGTGGCACGACCCTAGAGTTCCTCTCGCCTTTCCTCTGGAGAGCGCCTCCTCTTGAGATGCGACGGGAACGCCGGGAATTCTTTCCCGACCACGCAGGGAAAGATCCCTCCTCTCGAGCTAGGAGGCGGAAACAGCGCTCCTCTGGATGAGGGCGGGACTCTCGTGCTTCCTCTCGAGTGGAGACGGGTATGTCGCGGAACTTCTTGAGTTGCAGCAAGGGTGTGAAGGACCCTTTGGAAGTTCCAGAGGTTAGGTGTGATTAGCCTCGAGACGCCTCAGCGGAAATGGGCCTCATCTCGCCTGGAGGGGAGAACCTCCTGGATTTTCTCGAGTTGCGGCAGGTGCTCTCAACTTACGACGGGTCCTCAGGGACCCGCTCTGGTGGCCTCAGGAAAGGCCAGTCCCCATGCGAGTTGCTCGGGGGCCTCTCGGGATTCCTCTCCCGTCGATGCCGGGGCCTAAGACTGCCGGGAGCCAGTGTGAGCAAGCCCGCCCGTGACAAGGTTATGAGGAAGGAAGCTGACATACGCAAGGCGTGCTCAGACTTCAGGGACCCCTCTGGAAGTTTTTAAGCATGTACCCCAACAAATATCTGCCGGTTTTTGTGCTCTGCTTTTTCACTCTTCTGACCTTTTCTGGAAAAAGTCAATTCAGCGCGTTAGTCTTCTGCATTTGAAAGAGTGTTTCAATCCAAAAACCCTCTGATGGCTTTCTAGCCTGCCTGTAGGACTCGTACAGCTGCGCTTGTGATTGTTTGAGGCCTCCTGACCGCAGGAGGCACAGGAAGCTTAAAACATCCTAGGAATGCAGGAGCTTTCGAGGAGTCAAAATCTTTAGAATAGGACTGATTAAAAGTTTCATTTTTTGGGTCAATGCTTGCTGCCAAATTTTCATATCCTTTATTTTTAGATATAGTTGGTATATAGAAAAACAAGTAGTAGACCTGGTATTAGCAACATTATATCTTTGAGTTAAGTACCTTCTTTGTTATAACCCACTGCACATTTGTTCTATAGAGATGTAACTTTAATGCTTTAAGGAGATGCAGATTAAAGAAAAACACTTCAGGGGAAACAAAATTAACGTTCATTAAGGAACAGAGCCAAAAAGTGTTAACAAGCCTCTTGGCCAGAAGATAATGTAAATCACCTGAGACCTTTTGTATACAAAATGATATACAGAAAGAATCTGGGTTGTGAACGCTACATAATTTTGTGTTATCCATTGATCTCCATGTTTTATCAAAAATATAAAAGGCCTTGTGAACAATAAAGGAGGAGACCAGGGTCCGGGGGCCAGTTTCTCGGACCAGCTTCTCGAACTAGTCTCTCAGCCTGGTTTCTTGGGACTCTGGCTCCCCCCGTGTCTTTCTCTCTCTTTCTTCTTCTCTACCTTTCCTTCTCTCTGCTCTTTACTTTAACTTCAGGCTGAATCTCCACCTGGAGTGCGGAGGCTAGCAAGGTCTACTTACTTGCCCTGGCTGTTAAGACCCGCACGAAAGGGAGCTTAAGGCGAGGCACCCTTAGATATTCAAGCGGGCGCCGGTGGCCCAAAGTAGGTGGTGCAAATTCCTTGTGTGGAATTTTATTGGCCTTCCGCGTAAACCAAGCTATTCAGCCCTCTTCCTCCACTTAATCTTCTTACTACACTATAGTTTCCAAATCTAATCTTACATTAATAAATAAACAAGTCTTTCCACGACAACGCCGTCCACAGTTCGAATTCCCTGGATCCACCGGGGCTGGAGCCCGGCATAAGACCTTGAGTGGAGTCGGTGCCGGAACCTGAGGATTCCTCTCCAGTGCTGACATGGATCTTGGGGTACTTCTGGAGTCTCCCCAGGGGAGTCAGTCTTCGTCGCGAGTGGGGTATGCACGTGCGCTTTCCTCCCGAGCTGTAGCAGCAGTGTCATGCTCCCCTTCGCGTGGATCAAGGGATCTGTGGCTTTCCCACGAAGCTTCCCACAGGGCTGTCCCACGTGCCACCGTGCTGTGAGTTGATCCTCGGCTTGAAAGTCGAGGTAGTGCAGGGAAAACAGGTTTCCCTGGAATGGACTGAGACATCTGGGGGACTCTGGAAGGGTGGCACGACCCTGGCGTTCCTCTCGCCTTTCCTGTGGAGAGCGCCTCCTCTTGAGATGCGACGGGAACGCCGGAATACTTTCCCGACCACGCAGGGAAAGATCCCTCCTCTTGAGCTAGGAGGCGGAAACGGCGCTCCTCTGGATGAGGAGGGACTCTCGTGATTCCTCTCGAGTGGAGACGGATATGTCGGGGAACTTCTTGAGTTGCAGCAAGGGTGTGAAGGACCCTTTGGAAGTTCCAGAGGTTAGGTGTGATTAGCCTCGAGACGCCTCAGCGGAAATGGGCCTCATCTCGCCTGGAGGGGAGAACCTCCTGGATTTTCTCGAGTTGTGGCAGGTGCTCTCTACCTACACGGGACCTCAGGGACCCGCTCTGGTGGCCTCAGGAAAGGCAGGTCCCCAACGAGTTGCTCGGGGTCATCTCGGGATTCCTCTCCCGTCGATGCCGGGGCCTAAGGCCTTGTGTGGACGCTGCCTGCCGGAACCTGAGGATTCCTCCCCAGTGCTGACATGGATTTGGGGTATTTCTGGAGTCTCCCCAGGGGAGTCAGTCCTCGTCTCGAATTGGGGCATTCACGTGCGATTTCCTCTCGAGCTGTAGCAGCAGTGTCACGCTTCCCTTCGCGTGAATCAAGGGATCTGTGGCTTTCCCACTAGGCTTTCCCACAGGGCTGTCCACGTGCCACCGTGGTGTGAGTAGATCCTGGCTTGAAAGTCGAGGCAGTGCAGGGAAAAAAGGTTTCCCTGGAATGGACTGAGACATCTGAAGGACCCTGGGAATGGTGGCACGACCCTGGAGTTCCTCTCGC
Organism: Capra hircus; assembly: GCF_001704415.2. Classification (NCBI taxonomy): domain Eukaryota; kingdom Metazoa; phylum Chordata; class Mammalia; order Artiodactyla; family Bovidae; genus Capra; species Capra hircus. The sequence continues at coordinate 7,458 of NW_017194088.1, forward strand.
CTTTCCTGTGGAGAGCGCCTCTTCTTGAGATGCGACGGGATCGTCGGGAATTTTTCCTGAACACGCAGGGAAAGGATCCCTCCTCTCGATCTAGGAGGGGGAAACGGGGGCTCCTCTGGATGTGGGCCGGACTCTCGTGCTTCCTCTCGAGTGGAGACGGGTATGTCGGGGAACTTCTTGACTTGCAGCAAGGGTGTGAAAGACCCTTTGGAAGTTCCAGAGGTTAGGTGTGATTAGCCTCGAGACACCTCAGCGGAAATGGGCCTCATCTCGCCTGGAAGGTAGAACCTCCTGATTTTCTCGAGTTGTGGCAGGTGCTCTCGACTTACGACCTGGACCTCAGGGACCCGCTCTCGTGGCCTCAGGAAAGGCCAGTCCCCATGCGAGTTGCTCGGGGGCCTATCGGGATTCCTCTCCCGTCGATGCCGGGCCTAAGACCTTGTGTGGAGTCGTTTGCGGAACCTGAGGATTCCACTCCAGGGCTGGCATGGATCTTGGGGTAATTTTGGAGTCTCCCCAGGGGAGTCAGTCCACGTCTCGACTGGGGGCATGCACGTGCGCTTTCCTCCCCAGCTGTAGCAGCAGTGTCACGCTTCATTTCGCGTGGATCAAGGGATCTGTGGCTTTCCCTCGAAGCTTTCCCACGAGGCTTTCCCACGAATCTTTCCCACAGGCTCTCCCACGTGCCACCGTGGTGTGAGTCGATCCTCGGATTGAAAGTCGAGGCAGTGCACGGAAAACAGTTTTCCCTGGAATGGACTGAGACATCTGGGGGGCTCTGGAAATGGTGGCACGACCCTGGAGTTCCTCTCGCCTTTCCTGTGGAGAGCGCCTCCTCTTGAAATGTGACAGGAATGCGGGGAATTCTTTCCCCACGACGCAGGGAAAGGATCCCTCCTCTCGAGCTAGGAGGCGGAAAATGGGGCTCCTCTGGATGTAGGCGGACTCTCGTGCTTCCTGTTGAGTGGAGACGAGGATGTCGGGGAACTTCTTGAGTTGCAGCAAGGTGTGAAGGACCCTTTGGAAGTTCCAGAGGTTAGGTGTGATTTGCCTCCAAACGCCTCAGCGGAAATGGGCCTCATCTCTCCTGGAGGGGAGAACCTCCTGGATTTTCTCGAGTTGCGGCAGGTGCTCTCGACTTACGACGGGGACCTCAGGGACCCGCTCTGGTGGCCTCACGAAAGGCCAGTCCCCATGCCAGTTGCTCGGGGGCCTCTCGGGATTCCTCTCCCGTCGATGCCGGGCCTAAGACCTTGTGTTGAGTCGGTGCCGGAACCTGAGGATTCCTCTCCAGTACTGACATGGACCTTGTGGTACTTCTGGAGTCTCCCCAGCGGAGTAAGTCCTCGACTGGTGTGGGGCATGCACGTGCTATTTCCTCCCGAGCTGTAGCAGCAGTGTCACGCTCCCTTCGGTGGATCAAGGGATCTGTGGCTTTCCCTCGAGGCTTTCCCACGAGGCTTTCCACGAAGTTTTACCTGCTATCCCACGTGCGACGTGGTGTGAGTCGATCCTCGGCTTGAACGTCGAGGCAGTGCAGGGAAAACAGGTTGTCCCTGGAATGGACGGAGACATCTGGGGGCTCTGGGAATGGTGGCACGACCCCTGGAGTTCCTCTCGCCTTTTCTGTGGAGAGCACCTCATCTTGAGATGCGACGGGAACGCCAGGAATTCTTTCCAGACCAGGCAGGGAAAGGATCCCTCCTCTCGAGCTAGGAGGCGGAAAGGGGGCTCCTCTGGATGTTGTCGGGACTCTTGTGCTTCCTCGCGATTGGAGACGGGGTATGTCGGGAACTTCTTGAGTTGCAGCAAGGGTGTGAAGGACCCTTTGGAAGTTCCAGAGTTTAGGTGTGATTAGCCTCGAGACACCTAAGCGGAAATGGGCCTCATCTCGCCTGGAAGGTAGAACCTCCTGATTTTCTCGAGTTGTGGCAGGTGCTCTCGACTTACGACGGGGACCTCAGGACCCGCTCTCGTGGCCTCAGGAAAGGCCAGTCCCCATGCGAGTTGCTCGGGGGCCCCTATAGGGATTCCTCTCCCGTCGATG